>NW_024342475.1:5177893-5370413 GCF_902729225.1 Pteropus medius
ATTAGCACATAAGTCCCCAAAGAAGGTGAAGTATCTTGTTGAGGGTTTTGAATTTACGTGGGCAAGGAAGTTTGGATTCATGCCCATCTATCTAGCAGTATAAAGTTGGGGTGTCTCTGACAACAGGTTTCCTTACACATTTGTTTATTTACAGAAGTAGTTCTTAACCTTGGCTGCATATTGGAATATCTTTGGAGAGCTTTAACTACTTACTAATGCCTGGCTTCACCCCAGGGAGTCTGTTTTTTGGGGGGTATAACTTGAACATCATTATTATTTTCAAACTCCCCAGATACGTCTAGCATTCAGCCAAGATAGAGAAGCACTGAATTTGTGACAACAGAGAATACAATCCTGAATATGTCATGCAACAAGGAATTTGGAATGGTCCACTTTCTCAAATGAGGTTCTTTGTTTGAACTACAGAGCACTCAAAATTATTTTAGTACTTCCTTTTTTTAGTTCCTCCAAGGATTTATATAACTTCTGCTGTCCTAAATGCATATGGTTGTCTTATAAGACATGAGGGCTTAATTCTCTCACAGAACCCGTGTTAAGGAAATCTGGTAGACAGAACATGGGGGTGGGAGCATTGCAGGGAGTGAAGACTACAAGTATAGAGGCATAAATATTTGGGGGTGCATTACATAGTATTGAGAAAGTCACTCCTGTGCCTGTTAAGAACATGGCTAAGTATTTCCAGCACTCTTACAAGTTGAGCCAAGGCTCTACCCCACAAATCTACTTAACATTTTCTCCAATTAGCAGCAAACACCCAATCAGTTTAAGGTATGTTATGAATTAAAACCTAATGGCATTACAGTGCTAATCAAAGTGACTAAATTATTCATTGTCCATACTGGGACAGTGTGTGCATGTGTGCGTTCAGGAGGCACCATTGATGGTTAAACTGACACTTCAGGCCTCATCGTGGACCCTCTTATGCACACCAAAAGACATCCTAGTGCTAGACAATGAGGAATGTTACTGGGAGGAAGAGTCACTTGGCCAACATGAAGAGGGCTACATTATGAAGAGCAGAGTAATAGAATGCCTAAGGATGTGTTTTAGAGTTAGAACTGTGTTTGATTGGCAACTTCAGCATGTTAGCTCTGTGACATTATTTCCAATTCAGGTTATTTGAATTATCTGTCTTGATCAATATTATATTCCAATTTCTTACTATGGAACAGCTTTTCCAATAACTGTATTTGTATGTGTGGACAAGTGAATGAATAAGTATATTCCAGAATCTCTTCATTTGATTTGCCGTGCTGTGAACGTATTCTGTAGAAATTGATGTCTCTCTTAATGTCAGGGCTCAGAACTGAACACCTGAATTCAAATACGGTCTCTCGGCTCTTAATAGGAAAGTTAAGCAATCTAATATTGTATGTGTTTATTTAACAGCTTTATCAAGTGTTGTTCTTATGAAGCTGGGACATATAAAATCCCAAAGGTCTTTGTTCATCGAATTGCTTTAATAAATACCTCCAAAACTGTACACGTGTATTTGATAGGTTGAATTTAAGATTTTTACATTTATCCCTGTTAAACTTATCTCAGATATTGTAGTTCTGTGTTTCCCCTACATGTGATTGCTTTAAATTGTGATTCTATCTTTATCACTTTATTGTTTCTTATCAGCTTGGAAGCACTGCAAGTTAGGAAGGAGTCTTAAGTCATTGATAATGATATTGCATAAGAAGGAGAGAAGGGAAGAATGCAGTATCCTCCACTATAGGTTCTTCTCTCCTTTGACAGTAGTTTACAAACACTAGTGAATATGATTCTCCAGTTGGCAACAATCGCACACTGGTTTTACTGCATTATTTAAACAGAATGTTAGGGTAGCATTTGGTACCCCCTGCATTCTCTCTCAATTATTTTAGCAATTGGTGCTCTACCTAAAAATGATACTAATTTATATTTGGCAGATAAGCATAACAAACACATGAAAAACATAACTACTTTATAATCCTTTAAAATATCTGAACAATCCCGACTGCAGACATTTCAAAGACATGATTATATGATTAGGACCCAATAGAACACCTGGTCCATGTTAAGCACTCAATAACCATGGTGAAGAATTTATCTTTAGATGTCTAATAATCTACTTATACCCTTGTAAGGAAGGTTCTTTAAGTAGTGAAAAGGTTGGGGGTTTGTTATTAGCAGAATTGATGTTGTTGCACCAAAACATACAGTTTGTTAAAATAAGAGACAAAGGGAGCACCATAAACAATTAATTAACAATGAAATATTTAGCTAAAACTTCTTCAAAAGCACTGAAGTTGAGTACCTAAAGGTAAAGATGTTTTTTTCAGAACATTTGCTTAAACCTTTGAGAATCCAGAATAACAAAATACCACTATGTTATTCTCTGTTCTAACATTTCACATTATTTTGCAGCTCAGCAACTTTTCTTGGGCTGTTTTCTGATTCTGGAAGTCTCTGTCCTCCAATTTTTAGAGATGGGAAGAGTCTAAAAATAATCTAGTCTCAAATACCTCTCAAATTTTAGGTGATAGAAATGAGATCCAAAAAATGACTTTTGACATGCAGCTGTCAGTAATCCACATTTCCTAATTTCCAAGATAGTGGTAGATATCCCAGATTTCAGGTTCAGATTGCCAGAGCTCTGATCATGGTTAGGTCATTTACAGAAGCTGAGTGATCTCTACCAAATTGCTTACAACTTCTGAACCGCAGTTTCCTCGTCTCTAAAATGGGATAATACTATCGCTGACTTCATCGGGTTGTTAGAAAGGTTAGCTTGAGTTAATAGACATAAAAAGTTTAGAGAAGAGGGCCCAGCTCCTGCGGAGTGCTATATATTAGCTTGAGTCAGCTCTGCTTATTACTGTTCTGCCATAACCTTCAAAGATCACATCATGCACTCCTTCTCTTAAGAAATCTTTTCCAGCCAGTTTTACCTGTTTCTTTCTGAGTAATTCTGCCTTGTCAATTACTTTATTCTGCTTTAGATAACTGGACGTCTTTCTCCCTAGGTAAGGTTGTTTGTTCTATAGGCCTAATGGAATATTTCAAATTAAATACATGCTTGTTGAATTGAAGTACATTTTCTTTCAGAATACTGAATTTTAGAGCTAGCTTTATCTTTTTTTCCATCTTTAATAGTATTTAGATGGAGAATTGGTATTCCTGGAACAGAGCTCTCAGCCAGCTTATGAACAGCTCTTATGAGGCCACTCCAAAGAGGAAGCTCATAATTGGATCTGAGAAGGAAACCCCATTCCCTGGGTCTAATTGCTTCGAGCAAGTCCAAGAGAAAGCACAAGGCAGGGCTTTTGCTTTACTCTTTTTATTTTATTTTTTTTTTTAATTAAAGACAGCATGGATGTCACAAAATTTTTTTCAAATCTCTCTTTTTCTTCGCTTTTTGCTACCATCATTTTTTTTTCTTTCTTTCCATCCAAAGCTGACTGATTTTAAGTATTATTTAAGAATGTACTATCTAAAGCTGATAACTCTGCTCTAGTTCCCTGAATATTAATCCTATTTTTTATGAAGTTCATCTTTTAAGAAGTGAAATTCAAAGAAATGTGTATTTTTATACTTCAGGTAGTATGTCTTTTGGCAAAATAAAATAAAATTTCCAAAACGGCCAAAACGACTATTATAATCCCTAACTAAATTATGTCAGACTTTTTTAAAATTTAAAGTAAAATGTTCTACTTGTTACACTCCGAAGCTAAAAAATACTTCGGAGGAAATGCATTAAGAGTATTAAAAAATTGAACAAAATCACAAGTATTTTAGATATAAGGTTTTTCTAAACACAATGGAAAATAGCATAATTATGTATATAAATGAAATAAAATAATTATTTAATAGAAAAATACATTTTAAATACTTCATTTGTGTGTATTTATCTATTTGAAATGTCAATGTCCTAGTTTTTTAAACTATAATAAAATTATATATTAACACAGTATCTTGACATCATTGAACAATTTTAGTTTTGCTTGTTTACTCTATATGTAAATTTGGAGTATATAATAATAATTGAAATAATTGGCTAACGTTATTTAGGTTACATAATGTGCCCGGAATTTATTTCACCTAATATGCGATATAGCATCTTAATTTTGTAGTCTTTACAATGATTAGTTTTAATAACTGCATTATATTTCTTTCTGTTATATCAAGAACCTAAATTCTGAATTATTTTATGACTTGAGGTAACATGTTATTATTGAGCAAGTTTTTCCAAGAAGCAAGTCTCTGTGGGGTAAAAAAAGAGAAACAGTGTTTTTAGAAGCAATCTGATGAAAATCTTTGGTATTTGTATTTGAAGATACTACTTATGTGGTTGGAAAAAAATCTGGAAATTCTGAAGTTGCATTACCATTTCAAGTATAGAAACTGGTTATGCAGAGGCAGTTATGGAAGTCACACTCTAATTTCTCTCAAGAGCACATGTGATTGAACCTTTTACATTTTCTTCAAGTTTTTTTTTTTTAAATTTCTGTATATTCGATGATTCTTTGTGAAAATATGAGAAAAAAAATTATCTCAAACACATTTAGGCATTTCAAAGATGAGTGGTGAAAATCCCATAATATAACAAAGTGAAGGTTTAAGTACCTGTTCTGTCTATGGGTTTCTCTTGGAGCGTACTATAGAGCATGCCTCTTCCAGGAAGAAGAGTAGGCTGTGTGGTTGACAGGATTGAGCAAGAGCTTGAGTGGGAAAATGGCTAAGAGTTTCTGGTACAGAGCTATTCAGTATGTTCTTTTCAAAAATAATAAATAAATAATAATCTGAGTTACTAGGAAATCACACTTCCGCTAATAAACTATTCTTAACTTGGCCATTCTCTTTTCTACTCCTTCTACAATATTTATAGTAAATATATACACTCTCTATGCTATTTTGAAATGCTTTTACAATGTTTTAGGCTAGATTCATTGATAAGGTTTTCCTCTTTAGAAAGGCATCTCATTTAAGGCAAATTAATGACCAACAGGAAGACTGTACTAAAGCTTCACTCACATTTGATTTATGGTTGGGCATATTGCCCCAACCAGTGTTGCTTCAAAGTTCTCTGCCTGTGGTAAAAAGCATTCTTTTCTCAAAGTTTACTCTTGGCTGGCAGTTTAGACCTTGTTTCAATCAACTTTCTTTCTTAATGTTGCCAGTAGGGGAAATTAAGAGCAAAATGCAAATTTAATTTGCTAGAGAAGGTTTGGTTTGCCTAACAGAGTAAGCTCTGATAGCAGATACTCCTTTCTCACCTAAGAAAAATAAGGAAAATCGTAACGGACAGGTGAAAGGAAGTGTATTTTATGCCTCCCATTTATAGGGAAATACTAAAGAGTAGAGAAATGTATGCGTAGCAAAGTCTCATTTCTTCATGCAGAACATCAAAGCACTTGTAAATGAACATTTTAGTGACCTGCTAATAACTCATTACTTGAGAAACCTTAAAATCCTTTAAAGAAATTCTGAAAATCAAGTAACCTTTCACAGAAGTCTCAAAAGTTGAGATTGTTAACTGAACCAAAAGATGATTTATTATCAATGGCATGTTTCTGTGCTAAATCTGAACTGTTTTAAAGTTTCTCCCCAACAATGTAATTAATTTCTTTACACAAACTATTTTTTTCAAGTGGGATGAGACAGATAAATTAGCTTTTAAAAAGTCATCAATAATCACTTAAATTACTATTCTGTAATCATATGCAAAAGCAGTCTACATGCACATGGTATATCAGAACTGCTTATATGAATGTGAGAAGGCAGCTTATTTCCAGAAACTCAGATCACTTTGGAAAATTCTCCAAGATCCAGTTCACTTGATGTGTGGCTAGTATTGAATGAGATCTGATCATAAAAGCCTGCATTCAAACATTGAAATTTAAAGCAGTGAAAGAATTCTAGTAGAATTAGAAACACTATTTCTCAAGATCTAGATGAATGCTGACACATATAAATGATTCTGTTCAGTTAATAATTTGAACTTCTTTAAAAATAACTTGCTACATTACATGGCATACCCTCATTCATCTAAGATCAGTAGCCTCAGGAAACTGTCAAACAAAAGAAGTTTGCTATGGGCTTCTAGAAGCATCAGTGTATTTTTGTTTGTGTTGTCTTTGCTTCATGGTTACTGAGGAAGTCCAGTTCTGGTTCTGGAATCAGTGAAGGTCAGGTGTTTCTCTAATTTATTAATCCCTATAAATCTTTAAAGAAAATGCTTATCAGCCAGTATAACGAAATGATAATAAACAGATTTTAGAATAAGTAAGTCTGTGATCAAGACCTGCCGTGAGCACTTAAATATGTCTATTACTTTGGAAAGCTTATCTTAGAGCTTTAAGGCACAGCCTATCTGCAAAGTGAAGATAATCTCAGTAACTCTTCAATGGCTAGATGTGAGCATTCAATGTTCTCAGTCTGATATTGAATACTATGCAATAAACTGTTGGACTGTTTTTATGAGCACAAAGGAAGATATGAGAAAGCTCTTTTTATCCCTTTTATGATATTTTTAACATTCTGTATAGGTAGAACATAGTTCTTAAAAAATTGAAGACAATACTTGAAAAGCTGCAGGAATTCCCTTCCCCAGTTGGCCTCCTCATCAGAGAGGTGATGTGGACAGTATAAGAAGGTAGATTCTGGAGTCAAATTGCTTGGATTCTCATGACCAATGAGAAATTTGTATTGAAACTACTTTTTGCCTAATTATCCTTGCCTTTATGGTAGGGACAGTACGTGCCTACTTTATACTGTGGTTGAGAGGTTTAAATGTAAAAATGTGGGTACAGCCGTGAGAATATCCACGGTATAGTAGGTGCCAGGTACATGTTAGCTAATATTATCTCCAAGGAAAAGGATCTGTTAGACAAGAGAAAGAAGACAACCAGCTTACTGCTTATTGAGTATCGGTAGAGATGGGTGAATATTGTTAACCCAGCAGTGTAAGCCTGTTGGGGTGTGTCAAGCCAGTGGAAAGACAGTGATTTCAAATGTGTTTTTCCCGTGAAGGGAGGATTTTCTTTTGTTTAGATGTAGTGAAAGACAAAGATATTTTAATCTGTGCTATTTTTTTTTTTAAATCTGAAGTATTAAAAAAGGTTTATAGGAAGTTGAAAGAAAAGAGATGGATAGATTGGGAGAGGATAGATAAATAAGATCAATGATGCCACATGTATCTGAGTAATAGATGATAAATCCCAAATATCTCTCCAGTGGTTGTGTGAAGGTAGCCAGAATTCTCAGCTAGGAAATTGGAATGTGTTCATTTTCCAAGCATCGCTACTGCTCTCCTTCTCACTCCTCTTTTCCTTCCATTTCCCTTTCTTGTCATCTTCAACCTGTATCATTTTCTTTTGTTCTCATGTTCTCATGATTTGTAACAAAGAAGGTGGCTACTATGCTTGGATGTAGAAATATCAGTATCTCCATCCCTGCCCCATTGTATCTAAGGGATATTAATAGCTGTGTCTTCTCATAACCGTAGAATTATAGTTAATACATACCAAAGGGATAATTTAGACAGAAAATTGCAATTTAGCAAAAACTCCAGTAATAATTATTTCAGACAGTTATCAATGGCTGCTAAATCTAGTAGCTTACAGTATAATGAGGAAACAGATTTTTGCATAGTTTCAAAATACCTTTCCATAAGGTATTTATTAATTGCAAAAGAGAAAATAATAACTTTACAGTGGAGAAACCTGACAAACATCACGTTAACCAAGTAATCAAAGTGAACATCACCAGTAATGAGATGTGTCAACATCATGCATCTCCTGACATAATGCAAAGAGCAAGGCGCAGTGCCGTTTCAGTGGTATTCTTGACCCAAAAAGGCATACTCTGAATTTAATCGTGATGAAACATTAGACAAACTCAAATTGAGAGTCATTCTAAAAGTAAAAATAATTGTTCTGGAGTCTACTTAAACAAATCATCCTGAGCATATAATACAATTTTGCTTTGTGATAAAAAAAACCTTTTCCTAATAAATAATTTGGAGATTTATATTCAGCATATGAAATTATTCTAAAGCCAATATACAAGATTATCCATATATCTTAACTAAATTCATAATAATAACTTATTGTCTTTCCAGAGCAATTTCAAAGCTAGAAATGTTATTAGGTCTCCAAGATTTATTTTATTTTTCACATGAGCGGAAAATATTCAATATGAGGATATTACAGAATTTTTAATCAAAAGCAACAGTAATGAGGTATACCATGAAAACTTAATACAGTATTTATTTGCATATTTTCTCTCTCATGTTTTTCCCTTTTGTTTTTTGAGAAGAAAATTTAAAAATATATATTTTTTAAGTTTTTTTTTTCTCTTTTTGAAATAATATTTGCTATTTGTGAAAAAGGCTTCTCTTTGGGAGCACTGGTTTTCCCCACCAGTGTGCATGGACCTACCAGCAGCACAACAGCCAGGACTGCCAAATATGACCAGGCAAGAGCCTCTGCACAGAGCTCCTTTTCCTGCTTCTGACTCATTGTTCCACTAACTACATCTTGGACTTCCTAGACTTAGGAACCTTTGCTCCAATTTATCTATCCCTTTTTACCTGTCCTAACTTTCCTGAATTCTGCTAGTCAGAATCCACTCTCAAATATCTACATTACTAGTTCTAAATTGGGTTTCCCTTATTAAGTAAATATTAAAAAAGATATGTGTCAGTAGGTTGCTGCCTCACAAGGTAGGAGTTGACATGTTCGAAGGTGAACAAAACTGATGTATTTTAGAGTCAGTACATCATCCCTGTCTTAG
Organism: Pteropus medius; assembly: GCF_902729225.1. Taxonomy (NCBI): domain Eukaryota; kingdom Metazoa; phylum Chordata; class Mammalia; order Chiroptera; family Pteropodidae; genus Pteropus; species Pteropus medius. Next base: position 5,186,678 of record NW_024342475.1, read on the forward strand.
TCTACTATAGTTGCTGTAACAAGTCATCACTAATTTAGTGGCTTAAAGCAACACAACTTTATTATCTTACAGCTCTGCAAGTTAGAAAACCAGAATTATCTTCACTGGGCTGAAATCGAGATGTTGACAGGCTTGCATTCCTTCGTCCGGAGGTTCTAAAGAAATATTCATTTCCTTCTCTTTCCCGCTTCTGGAGGCTGCCCTCATTCTTTAGCTCTCAGTCCCTAGGCAGCAGTCCCATCCCTCTGGTCTCAGCTTCCATAGCCACATCTTTCTCTAATACTCCTGCCTCTCTCTTTCCCTTTTAAAGCCTTTTGTGATTATATTAGATCTGCCCAGATAGTCCAGAGTAATTTCTCCATCTCAAGATCCTTAACTTGCTCTTATCTGTAAAGTCTCTTTTGCCACGTAAGATAATATAATTACACGTTCTGGAGATTAGGAAGTGGGCATTTGGTAGGGGGAGGGAACATCTGCCTTTTACATTCAACTTGCCAGTCATTATGCCGTAAGGACAATATAAAGCAGGAATTTGAAGATGTGAACAATTAACCCTAATAGGGCCCATTGATGTGCTGAATGTGATTATTATTATTCATGCAGTAGTTTTTAAGCTTTATTTCATGAGACACTAAAGTGTCATGGAATATCTCTGACTAGTTTAAAATTAAGTATGGTCAGTGAATGGTTCGTTGATTTAAGTTTTTCTTCATCATATTTATGTACTAAGGTAAAATGCATGATAGCAGTTGAGATCGTAAGGCTTAAAAACAATATAGAATGTATTTTAACATCAATTTTATCAGTATTGAGTAGCAAACTCCTAATGAGGAGGATAATATGAGTTTAATATTTTGATATGATGCCTAATACGGTCAAGTATAAAGAGGAATTTGATAAATATTTTTCATAAGAGTGATTATAACCATGGTGATGAATGAAAACAGTAGTACTTCCCATAAGAAGTGATCTATAAAGTATATGGCATACATTTCATGGGTAAAAATCTAAAAGTGACATAAAAGGAACCATTACCTAAGGGACAGGATGACTAAGGAGAATTGCGTACCTTATTGACCACTGCCTTCAGAAATTCGTGTTGCTTGGCTTCTAAGTCCCCAATATTGTCAGTTTGCCTTTTTCAAGTTGTGTATTAGTCAGGGCTTTGCTGAAGATTGGACTGAAAACCAGCAACATGGTGACCTTTTATGCTACTCAGGACCATTCTTTCAATGTGTACAGAAAAAGGAGCACGCTGCTGAATGAGCAGGGCAAGCTTGTGGTGACGTTTACTGACACCGCTTCTCAGCTCTCTCTCCATGTCTACTGAGGCAGCATCGCTAAGTTCCCCCTGCTGCACTTATGGTATCGATCAGGGTAATATAGCTCAAGGGAGTACCACTATAAAAACAGTGTATAACTACCTCCATGTCTTATCTTTCTTGCTTTTTATGTTTATAGAATGAAATAAGATGTACTTGGCATACTTTGTTTTATCTCTCATTTATAATTTACTGTTTTCTCAGTTACAATGCCCTCTTTCACTAAGTAACTATTTTGCATCCTTAAATAGCACAACATATCCCTAGTAAACAAATATAAAGCTATGACTATCAGGCAAGTAACACATACTGGCAGTTAAAATTCTCCTTTTCAATGATTGTTGGAATATAAATGAAGAAGAAGCACCACAGAATATACAGAACAAATCAGTGATTAAGAGGATTATAAATCACCAGAGCTCCAGGAGGGCTACCATTTAGGATCTCAACACCAATCATGGGATTATGTGAAATTGTTAAGTTGCCCTTTCCTGTGCTTAGAGAGCAAACATTGCCGAAAGGTGGGTATGTCACAATAAGATGGTATTTCTTTCCATGTTTAAAACTACTTTAGTGTTGTATGTTAGTGAAATAAAAACCAATCACCACTCCTCTTTATAACTTATTTGTGTTTTAGTAAAAGTAGTTAAAGCAGCCCCTGAAATAAAAAATAATGGAGAAACAACAACAGGGGCATATTTGATGGCATGCCTAGAGAAATGCACAAAAAAATTAGGAAGTTATAAAATGTTTCCTAGCTAATGCTAAATAAGGCACATAAAAATGCAAATATATCTATGTATTCCTATATGTTTGGTTGACTTCATCTAGATTAATGTGTTGAATGGATTCCAATAAAAACCCTAGAGAGACAATATAATTTTTGAAATGAAAGCCATATATGTAGCTGTCATTACTTTTAGATAATTGCCACTATACTGTCATTCGGCTGCTATAACTTCTCTAAAAATTGCATCAAAGACAATGGGCTTCAATAGAATTAATTTTTATCAGTTTGAGATGAACAATATCTGACAAAAATTAAAATGCAATTTTTTGTTTTCCCTTATATAAAATTATTATTTTATTAATTAATTTTCTTCAAGAAAAGAGTGACATTTCTTTACTGTGAAGCATTCAATGCATGAAAAATTTATATTAGGGAAATCATCTAAATAAAATAAGTGTGGCTTTAAAACGGTTCAATTATTGTACCCATTTGTTTTTTTGTTTTGTTTTTCAAAACTGAAAAAAGTCTTTGTTATCTTTGCTGATTATATAAACATGCCAACCATTTTTTAAAAGTATCTGTTTGAAACAGTATTCAACTTTAATTCTCTTTTGGGAACAATGAAGTTGAATTTTATAACCACAGCGTCCTAATAGCGATTGAAAATGAATATAGAAAGTGAGAGGCCAAATATCTTTCTAGAGTACAAACTCAGACTCACTTCCATTTCTTTACTTTTCACTTTTTGCAGTCTTGTAAGTATAATGGAGGCTGGTCATCTTTAATACCAGACATGTAACATGTAAGTAAATCGTTATTATCCCAAAACTCCATAGCAAATTGACCTCTGATTTTTTCAAATATTTTTAGAATTAACTAAAGAGCAATATGTATTTGCAGATAACAACAAAAGCTATAAATTTTTACTAACACTAAAATTCTGAGAAATACTTTAATGATTAACTTATTCCATTTTCCAATATAATTGATATCCCATAATGTTTCATAAATTTGCTTCTTTTGCCTTAAGAAAATATGTAGTGTTATATATGTTTATTAAATATTTTCAAAGGAATGGATTTAGGACTAAACAAAATTTAAAGTATTACACCATTTAATTATTTCATTAGAATTATAGTTTTTGAAGTTAAAAGTAATCTTAAAGTTCAACCACCTAATTAGGGCTTCCACCTCTGCCTCAGCATCCTTACCCAGTAGTTTTCTAATCTATGTTTGAAGCTCTTCTAAGATATGAAACCTACTGCCTCCTACAAGAGCCAATTACATTTGTGTTTAATTTTGTTGTTTCTAACTGAAAACATATCCTTTCTTTCTGTACACTTGAGGATTAGCTTTATAGCAATATTACTCATGGCTTATATGCAGAAAACTGTCTGATTTTAGATATAGGCATATGATATATACTATATCATATAATATAACTGATATTATGTTAGAATATTTTCATTCCCAAGCGTAGCTTCAAAATCTAGATTTTTAAAGAAATAATATAACTTTGTTTCCATTTGATCATTTTTTAATTGGAGAATTACATTTAAATGAATCATATACAAATTTACAAACACAAATTAGAAAGTAAACCATAAACAACCATAAACTCTTATGAAGAGAAAAAAATCTACTCAGAACATATGTAGTTTAATGAATTTGTACTTTGCTTATGAGGCCAATTAAACATTTTTCCAAAAGACAAGCAATTCTACTAATGCTTTCATATTATTTATTTATTGGATTTGAGTAGAAGTACAGCTTTATATACTCAGCTTGATCCTAAGTGCCACCCTTGCTATCTACTTTCCTTCTCCATATTAGTAAATAGAAGATAAAATTTAGTATCTGTCAAACAGTTTTTTAGGGAAAAAGAATTCTGATACTAGATCACTTTTTATTTTTAGAATATATATAAATAATCTTTATTTTAGTACTATCACATGTGTATGTATGAGAACTAGAATGTACTAGTTATCTCTTGCTGCATATGTTATCCCAAAATTTAACAATCAAGAAAAATAAACATTTATTATTTTATGGTTTCTGTAGGTCAAGAATTCAGGAACAATTTACCTGGGTCATTCCAGCTGAGAGTTTCCCTGGTGGCTACAATTATGGATTTGTGGTGTAGCTGAGTTTGCAGTCATCTCAAAGTTCCAGCAGAAAGAGATGTGCTTCCAGGTTCTCACATGAGTCTTCTATTTGGCTCTTTTCTGGCTTTTTCCAGAAGTAAATAATGAGAGAGAGAGAGACAGAGACAGACAGAGAGAGAGAGAGAGAGAGAGAGAGAGAGAGATCGATCCAAGCCTAATCTTGGAAATGATATCCCATCACTTCTGCCATATTCTTATTAGAAATGAATCAAGAATTCCTGTCTATACCCAAGAAAAGGTGGTTATACAAGGGCATAAACACAGAAGGCAGGAATCATCCAGAACCATCTTCAGAGCTGTCTACCACAGAGATTTTCTCTAAAGAACATAGAGGGGTCAGATGACAAAAGACCATAGCTTATCATTACTGGGCCCAGCTAGTAGAAACCACATAATACTATTATGAGTGATTTTTTTTCCATTTATTTAAGCCCACGTAGTCTTGAAAAATTATAGATGAAAAATTATAGAATTAAATTTAAAGAAATTTAATTCTTTAAAATTCTTTTGCCTTTTTGACATTCTGGTAACATTACTAGAGAGGAGATAGGAAAGACAGCATGACTGGGGGGAATTTGTTATAGCCACACCTGTACTGTACACCTGCATTAGATAGAAATAAGTGCAACATACTCCCTCAAAGATCTTACAATTAAATCAGGAAGACACAAACACAAAGTGTTAAATAAGATGTAGAAATATTCAATTAGATGTTAAAATTTTATTAGGCAAATGATAACCGTTATAGGAACTCAGATATAATAAAAAGGTAAGCTGCACCTGATCTCATCTAGACAAATTTGGGTTCGTTAGATTAAAATGATGGATATTTACTTTTATGAAGGCCTGAGCTACCTCTTGGGAAGTCTGATGTGATTTATCTGGGGCTCAAACAAGATCAATCCCTGATAGATAGGAAAAGATCTCACTCTGAGAAATTAGAATCAACATTCAAAGGCATAGACAGTGGTTGCGAGTGTGACAAAAGAATAATTTTGAATATGACATGGGACAGTTTACTCAGAAGTCTTCCAGCCAGTCTCAGGAACTAAATTCTACATTATTAGGGAAGATAACTGAGAGAAAGAAAGATGCTTCTAAAAAGGGTTAAATAAACAGAACACCGTATCACAGATCCATTGTAAGAAATTGAGTGACTAAGGGAGCTATGATGAAAGGTGTCGAGATAAAAGGAAAGTTTCCCCACATTGACCAGGTAAACGCTGGAGCAAGCTGCGTGCATGAACACCAGCCTGATGGGAACCCAGGGGTGCTGAAGATGTGGAGTCAGTTCAACAACAGGTCCTCATAGGCAGGGAGTGAAAACTGATTTCTTCCTTCAGGGCATGTTGAATAAAGTCAAGATAAGACAGTGCAAGCATAAGAAGTAATATAAGTGAATATGCAAATACTGACATGAAGAACACATGTTTGGGAGAGTGAATAGAAGAGCTCAAGTGCAAAGTAGCTGCTGAAAACATTGGAAAGTCAGGCTTTAGTTTCAAGTAGGTCTTAGATATCAGATAATCAATCTCACCTACCCTCTAGAGTTCATGGGCTCAGGTAGGATTTCTCAATGTTGTAGTTAGAAACTGGAAAACCTACATAGGCGCCAGGTCATACCATAACACGTAATTTGTGTATGTCTTTCAAAAAAATCTTACAAATTATTTTAAATGAAAAGTAAAATGCAAAATTGGATGACTTAATTTCTTTTACATTTACATTTGGAGGGAAAGTAAACTATGATCCGACAAGATGCGATCATGCAATTTAATTTTTCACATATTCAGAGTGAACTGCCTGTTATGGCAACAATCATTAATTTGGGTGAAATGTCATAAATATCATTTTTCTATTGCTTTAGAAAATTTCAAGGTTTTTTCCTTTCAAGACAATGAAATCTGTTATGTTGTCAGCAAGATTCATGTGAAGGAAAACTTGCCAGTTTTCACCCACCACTAATCCTAAATCTGTTTTAATCTAAGTAGTACAGTATGTACTGTGGTTTCCAAGAAGAGGAGACTTTGTTTTGCACAGAAAATAAACATCTCTCACTTCGATCCTCATTTTTCTGCTTAGGATTTGGAAGTGGATGTAAAATCCAATTAAAGTTTACTATCTCAGAGTTAATATAGTCTTTGATTAAACTTTTTATTTATTTATTTTTTTTTTTACTTACTGCTCCCTCATCCTCATAATAAAAATAAATTAAGACAATTGCCGTTTATGAAGACAAGATGTATACTAGACAGAGAGAATTTCATAGATACATTTCCTGTATGCAAGTGTGCAGTAGAATCAGTTTGCTTTGTGTGTCTCAGTTTACCAACATATGATATGTTATAAAAATAAATTTACTAAAGAAATTAAAAAATATATAATTTTAATTTAATTTTAAATTTAATTTTAATTTTAAAACCATAACTATTATTTTAAAACCATAACTATTTAATTTTAAAACCATAACTATTACTCATAAAATACATGGATATATATTTAACAATATCTAGAATCTATGAAAGGAAAGCTATAGACTAAAGAAAAAGAATACAGAAACATTGCCTTCTTGACGTGAAGCTCAGTGTTACAAAAATTTTAATCTTAAATCTAATACATATATTAAATTTAAACTCAATCTGAATTGACAAATACTTTTTGTTTTCAACTCCAGAAAAGAATTCTGAATTGTATATGGAGGGGTAGACATGAGAAAATGATCACAAGAGTAAAGGTTTGAGGAAGGAATTGGTTCACTGGCCTTTATGGAGAAATATAATTAAAAACAGAAACTTCTTGGAAATCAGAAAATCTCTCCACAAAGGCAGTAGGGAAAGAAAACACTTTTATTATCAAATAAACATTAAACCAGAAAGTGGAGAGGTTGAGGAGTGGAGAGGGGAGGAGTTTGAGAAACGAAAGTTGAAAAGCACCTTCTTTAGTTCCAGTGCCCTGGGCCTTGGATCCACGGAGCCCTGCTAGGATCCCTTCAAGAAACACAGTTTTAGTAAATGGGTCAATTAAATGAGTGAGTCTTTTAGCGAATTTATCCTTTAGTGAGTTGGCTTTTGGCAATGTTGTCTTTAGCAAACCATCTAGAGTGATAGTATATCGGCACAGGAACAGGCTGGCATGTCATGGAACAGAATGGAGAGCTCGTAAAAACAATCAGATTATAAATGGAATTGCAAAGAAATAAATATTCATTGCTTAATACATGAAGTTGGGATGATAGAGTAGCCATTTGAAATAAAAACTCAAAAAAAAAGGAATGAAAGGATGGAAGGAAGAAAACTGGAGTATACGTCATACATTTTACCAAATTAATGTTAATATTTAAATATTAAAAAGCAAAATCATAAAAGTACTATAAATAACATATGGGAATTTTTAAAAAATAATTTTCAGTAAGGGAAGACTTTTTAAAACTTATTATTATTACAAGAAATTACAGTAGTTATCAGGGAAAGAGGAGTGGGGAGGTAGAAAGGGTAAAGGGAGCCAAATGTATGGTGACAGAAGGAGATTTGACTGCAGATGGTGAGCACACAATGTGATATACAGACGACGTATTATAGAATTGTACTCTTGAAACCTATATAATTTTATTAACCAATGTTATTTCAATACATAACTTTCAACAACATATATATCAATAAAAATATACAAACAAAATATTAAAAATATTTCTATATAACAAAATTTCCACTTGAATAACAGTTGAATGAAAGCTGAGGAAAAGTTTTTGCAATATATGACAGTCTTTCTATTCTTTATATATATATATATATATATATATATATATATATGTAATATATATATATTCTTAATATATGATCAATGTGAAGGGGGATAAACCTCATAAGTAAAATACACAAAGTTGATTCACAAAAGAAGAAAAATAGTCAATGAACAGATGAGATGTTCTCTTTAGTAATAATGTAATTTTACTTTAAATAGCTAGTATCCACAATTCAATTATATCATTCGTATTTTTAAACATATATAATCTAAAATTTGTACAGAGAGATTTAAAAAGATCGAGTTTGCTTTTGCCATTTTCCTCTTATCATTTGACTGTAAGATACATATAGGCCTTGTTAATGGATGAGATTTAAATGTATAAATTTTGTTTCTTGTACTCAAAGTATAACTTAAGACTATTAGCTGTTAACCTTTTCATTATTGCAGATAACACGCACTTAGAATTATATGGTAATTATTCTTTTCAAATTTATTTATCTAGAGCCATTTGCTAAAATATATTAATATGTAAGCATAAATTATACAATAGTGAATGTTAAATATTTCCCATAAAAACCAAAAGCTTTTTTTAATTTGGCAGATAAAAGGAATAATTCTTTCCTTACATGATGTTCCTTTCTAACCGGTTCCCAAAAAGATGTTCCCCCTTTTACTAAGAAGACCACTATTGATATAATCAACAAATCCAGGTTAAGTTTGTAAAAATCTGACATGGCTTTCATAGATCACACACAATGGAAAAAAATCTTCTCATAGTCTTTCCTTAATGAGAAAATTTGGTATTTTTGCTAGAAAACAAGGTGATGCTCTACTCCTATAAAAAGCATATTTCTTTTACTATTAAAAATGAAGATTCTTTTAGTTCAAATAGCATAAAATCCATTTCTTCCTCTTTAAAATGACTTTATTATGCCAGATGCTCTCTTGTCGTGAAGCTATAACTAGTCATAGCAGTGTGCTATATTGGTTAATGTGTTAATGAGTGAATCTGCATTTTCTCGATATTACAGTTTTGTAGGTATTCTCGAAGCAACATCTGACTGAACGATTGTCTTATGCTATGTTGTAGCCATAACATTATGTGACAGTGATGTGCAAAACACGTTAAATGCGATGTGAATTCAGCAATTGTGACTGGCTGCAGCGGACACAAACATAACAAGCAATATGCTGCTACTCTCCTTTATGAAAATATACTGCGCTGGTGAAGATAGTAGATCTAGCAATCTAGGAGCTCAGTAATAATACCGCAATGGCAGCAATAAGTCAATATTGTAACATGGAATGATCAAAGAAATGGCTTCTCTAGAGGCAGCACATGAAATGCACACTAAAACAAGATGATCATTTACTAATTGTTTTCAATCTGGGCAAGTTTGTTTTTTTTTAATTGATAATATTTAAGTTTTTATTTTTTAAATGAAAATAATAATAGTACCCGATCCATAGCATTATGCTGAAAATTAAATGCGATGATTTTTGTGACATGCTTAGCATGGTGCTTGGTATAAATAAATCTTTAATAAGTGTAAGACACTGTTATTGTTGCTGTGGTTTCAGAGAAAACTGAGGTTCATCTGGGAAACTATCATTTAAGTGTGTGGAAATCTGGACCTTATGGTGTTTCTGTCTTTGTCACTTGGAGTCACAGCTCATTTAGCTGGGAAATTGTAATTTGAACAGATTCTAATAATTTGTGGATTGTCAGATTTTTAAAAGTGCAAATCAGATGATGTCAGTGGCTTCTCATTATTCTTAAGATAAAATAGGAGAGGTAGACCTTTGCCAACCTCACTGGCCTCAACCCTAGCCCTAGCTGTTTCCTTCACACCACTGTTTCCCCCAATGCACGCACATCCCACAAACCCCTCCCCACAGTCATCTAATTTTGAATCTGCAAAGGTAGTCCCAATGAACTTCTTGCTGACATTCTATTTTGCCTGGACCTACTTTCAGTTTCTTCTCTGACTAGAATGGCCCCTTTATTCTAGTCCCATTTGCCTGCCTAGCTGTTCTGCTTTAAAAGTGACTTCTGAGAAGTTACCCTAGATGTCCACTCTATTTTAATGCAGTGGTGTAGTGTTTAAGTCAGTCATGTATGTGAGGGCAAGTGAGGCTGGGCACTTATAGCTCACTACAAGTGCTCAGTAAAAGTAGCTGTTCTTTTCTTTTGAATCCCTAATGTCTTGCTCTTCTTGGTAACTCTCATCATCCTTGTGACCACTGGCCCAATATCTGCCTTCCTTGTGCAGTGAAGCACTATGAAGGATCAGCCAATAGCTGTTTTCCACTGCTCCATGTGAATTGCTTAACACAGGACTTGGCCCACAGTAAGAGTTAAACACCTGAAAGTCTGAATAAGTAATAAATTTATGATTTCAAGTCAACTTGAGATTTTATATTTTACTTTCAGCCTGTGGGCAGGATTGCAACAAAGCATTCCCAGAAGAAATGTGTCATGAGCCCTGCAACAAAGGAAAATCCACCTTTCTTAAATATTTTTACATTTCCTTGAATTTCACATTCCTTTCCAACAATTCCTTGTTCATGAGACTTAGCTAAAACCGTCTCTAGATTCTTAAAAGCTGAGATGTAACTTTGCTATTAAAGGAAGTATATTTTTTGTACATTCTAAAAATGTAGCCTAAACTAATAGGATGACCAGTTCCAAGCATTTCTGCGGGTAGTTTTTCAAGTTTCGATTTGCTGTACCACCTTCCACCTACAAATCGTACTATTATTGAAAATCTCTTGACTGTGAAGTTCCTTTGGACTGGGTATTTTAAAATCTCTTCTAGCACAAATGTCTTCAATGCAGGTGGAAGTTTAGCTCTATATAGATATTTTTCAAAATATATGCAATTGCCATGATTCTCCCTGTGTCTTTAGACCCCTTCTTTTATAATTTTCAATAAGAAATATGGAGCATAGCTGAAGTAAATATTCTGAAATGTACTGACAAAAAATCCAGATTGTCTGCACCTAAGGGCCACATAGAATACAGTTTACTGTTTTCTGAAACATTTAATCTTTCTCCCTAGTCTGTACTCAGAAAAAAATTTTAAGTGTTTTAACACCTTTAATTGTTGTGTGTGTGTGTGTGTGTGTGTGTGTGTGTGTGTGTGACTCCTCAATCCTTTCCAAAAGTAGCTATTCCAGTTTATAAAGGCCGGGCCCTCATAAATAATCATCCAGGGCTGTTGGGCATTGCTAATACCTTACCAATGGAGCATATATGGTCTTGCCTTGACAGACCTCTGTCTACGTTTCAGTCTCACATTAAGTCATATTTGCCAGATGATTCTTTTAGTAGCTTTTATTCAGATTTGCTTTTCCATTTTCACATTTATACTTTGGGGAAAGAAAGCGCCAATAATGATAGAAATCAGAAAATAACAACAGGAAAACCTGCATAATTTGCAATGCTGATACTGAAAGTATGTCATTAAAAATGAGACTCTGCATATCGTATTGGCTGCTAACTTAAAAATGGTAATCATTAAATTTGTATCATTCCTCTTCCACTGAATACTATAATTTCTGCCTATCCTGGCCTGTCCATCATTTAGCATTTACTTCAGTTCTTTTCTCTCTATGAAAACATTGAATATTTCAGCTTCCTATATCTCTTCCTTCTCTTAACTTCTAATTAAACTTTTCACATTTAATCATAAATTGCTTCTCATCATTTTTTAACCAATTTAAGTTTGTGTCTAATTTTTATGATGCATGGAAATGCTATATAAGTTAAGAGTTCAGATTTTGCAATCGGATAGGTCTGGAATGAAATGTATCCATTCATTCCATAAATATTTATTGAACACTCGTTATGTACCAGGCACATATTCTGTTCTAGACACTGGGGAACAACAGTAAATAAAACATACAAAATTCCTGTTCTCAAAACATTAACATTCTAATGGGCGGAGATATAATATAAACAATTAAATAAAAGCCATAATATTATGTATTGATGTGGATATGAGGAGGGAAAAAAAAGACCAAAAGGATAAAGAGTGACAAGGTTGGGAGGGTGCTGCTATGTCCAATAATGTGGACATAAATGACTTCTCCAATGACGAAGGAGTAATCATGAGGGTGTATGGAGAGAAAAACATTCCAGGAAGAGGAAAGAGTGAGTGTGAAAACCTAGAGGCAAGAGAATGCTTAACATGTTACAGAACAGCAAAACAACCAGTGTTCCTGGAGCTGCGTGATATAGCCATAAAAATGGTGAGTTTGGAGAGTGGGCCAGAGGCCGTAGTCATGCTGTCTCATGAGCCAGAATGAGGATTCCGGATCGTAGTGGTGGAAGTCATGAAGGAGTTGAATAGGAGACTGACAGGCTCACACCTGCATCTTCTAGGGATTTCTTTTGGCCTCGCTGTGGATAATGGATTGTAGGGCAACATCTTTCAAATGTTTTTATCGTTAACCACTATAATAAATCTGTTTTACAATGTGGCCCAGTATAAATGTGTGTGTATTGTGTGTGATTGTACCAGGAATAAGTCCATAAAATAAACCTTTACCAAGTGCAACACACTTTATAGTACCAATTCTACTCTGGTGTTTTCTTTTCTCTTGTTTAGTGACGTGACCGCAACACACTAAGTACATTTTGCCACTCAGTTCTGAAATGCATCATTGTAGGATAACAAGAATAATAATTAAACCTGCCTATCAGGAAGCGGATATAGAATTTCACATGAGAGACAATGATGGCTCTAAATAAAGTGTGTGCAGTGGAGGTGTTTGGGGTTTTCTGGTGGATTAGATGTTTGGTATGAGAGAAACAAGGGTCTTGTGAGTGACTTTTTATTTTTATTTTTCCTCTGAACAATCTAATGTGTAAGCTTCTTTAAGAAGACACAGAGTAGTAAAGAAGGAAAATGTTTGGAGAGGAGAATCTATAGTTCAGTTTTGAATGTGTTCAATTTAAAGTTCCCATTAGACTTCCAAGGAACAATAGCAAATGGACATCTGAAGATGCAAGTCCAGAGTTCAGAGAAGAGGATGAAAGTAGAGGTATTTTGAGGGCTCGTCAAGCAAAAGCCATTGGCCTGCATGAGATCACAATTTGAGCAAGCGAAGATAGAAAAAATCAAAGTTCTGAGATGTTTAGAGATATCGGACACACTAACAGGAGGATAAGGAGACTCATAGGAAATTTGAGGAGATAAGAGAAAAACAGCAGAACAATTGATCTTCATGGTTTCATTACTCCAAAATCTTTTTCGAACCCATTTGTTTTGAATATTTACTTCTTCTTGAGAAGCACCAAACATTATTGTTAAATATATAATAATATATTTTCATACATTTGTCATAAAAATGCATTTTTAATAGCTCATGATATACCTTCTAATTCCTGTATTTTGGAATTTATAGAAATTAATGTATACCTTTTATTATCGTATATATTTCAATTAAATGCCCTCTCTTTTTCTGCTATTATAGTGTGTTTCATCCCCAACATCTGATGATACAAATCAAAAATCTATTATACCCTGGGATAATCAATAGATAGGAAAGGGTGACCCACTGACAGTCGTTAGGTTGCTCTGAACAAAGCATGTGTCAGGGTGGGGCACTGAAAGAGGCAGTGGAACTCCACCAATGACAGTGTGGGTGGAAATTCTCTAGTCTAGCCTTATGGTTGATTTTATGTAATGCACACTAATTGATATTATCAGACCAAGATTTGTAATTTAGTTTCTGGGTAACTAGATAAGTTTCTTAAACTTTCTCTAAGCCTTGGTTTCACATGTGTATATTGAGAACCATATTAAAACTAATATGCAAAGCTCATAGTTTAGTTCTACTTCCCTAATCCAATTTACCACCATCGATGTACTTTTACCTTTTTAAATATACCCAAGTCATCTCTCACTCTGAGATCTGGGCACACACTGTTCCTTCGAGCCTCAATGTACTTCACTAAACAATATCCATTCATCTCTCATAGAGGAGCCCAAGCAATAGTTCCCCAGGAAAATCTTCCCTGATTGCTCAGAGTTGTCAGATGCTCCACTTACTCTTTCCCACATTTCTCTCTACCTTTCTTTTACTTCTCACAGTTTGAAATTTCACATTATTTATATGGTCACTTGGTTAATATCCTCCCAAGACCAGAAGCTCAATGAGAGGTCATTTCTGTTTTATGCATCATTGTGTCTCCAACGTTTAGGCCAGAGCCGGATATTTCATCAATATTTGCTGAATGGATGTTGGAATAACACTATCATTATTTTACTGTAGCAGTAGTTGGATGGTAGGTAGGTCCTTTTAAAGAACCTATTTAATTGAGATGTGATCTGACATCTACCACTTAGGGCCCAGCCAGTACCCACCTCTCCTGTCCCTGAGAACTACTTTCAACATAAATTTGATAGCTTATTCCTGTTGAGTTTTGTTTGTTGATTCATTTTTTTAAACTTCTTATGATGACATTGCTCAATTTTATCTTGCTATTCTTTATAAGACCCCAAGATTCATTTTGTAGTAAACTTATAATTCCTACCGAAGTATATATGGACAATAATGGAATATTGTTACCAACATCCCTGTTTATTACTTAGTACTGAAATTCATTCTCTAAACTTTTCATGAGCATTTATTGCATGTTCTTTCAATAACTGCCTTCTTAGGAACAAATTGTTTAGTCTTCAGGATTCGCTTTCCATAGGTCAATTTAACCTTAAAATTTTTCATTGCTCGACTTGACCATTACAATAATTGGTAAAATATTCATTTTTCTTTTCAAAAATAAATCCTACATTCTCAGTGAGCAAATTCTTTGAAGTCATCATCAATTCAGATAAGTTATCAAGGTGCTGCTGAGGGCACTAGAAGGGCCATTTACTTTGAAATTGCCTCTGTTCTGGAACAGTTAATGCAGGTTTCAAGAGTTGTTTTTACCTCCAAGTTGCTAATTATACACTGACAGAATCACAGTCCAATAATATGTAAGAATTAAATTTTAGTTAGGAGAAAAATGGTCTATCTTGGAACTAGGTGAGGTGTAGGGAGACTATTTTGATTCCATATCTCTTTCAAAAGGTGGAATTTAAAGTGGATTTAAGGTGGAATTTAGAGTGGAATTTAAGGTTACCTTTGTTATGATGATAATGTATTTTCATGTCTGTGTCTTAAGATCTGTAAATAAACTTTTATCTTTTAAAAATTTTTATATATTGCACCCTGATGAAATCCAGATATAAATAGCTGTTCACACTGACTTATCTGCAGCCTTACTTTTATGTCATCAAATTCAGAAAATTAAGGCATAATAGTAATTCTTCCCTTTTATTCCTTTTCATGGACCAAAACAATCTATGATCATTTTTATAATAATATAATAAAGTAATATGTTACTTTATATAACCATAACCTTATATTTACACTGTTAATTCAGATAAAAAGGGGAAAATGCTAAAAAGTCATGTAATTTCAATCATAAATACAATGTTCTGAAAGAGATGGGTCATTGCTTTTCTTTGATCTTTGGTAGGGAAAAGATATTGAATTTCCTTATGGAAGAACTTGCCTTCAGTGCTTAGCATTTATTAAAACTATTGACCACTCTTTTTCCTACTTTGCAGGATTGATTTTGTAACTTGCTTAAGTGTTACATTGGGCATGCCGTATACACTATGCAAAAGGCATTCTTTTTTCATCTTCAAAGCACATTTAAAATGTTGAATTATGAATTTTGAAGACCAAATAAACAGAGTTAAGGAGTAGCATGGACATCTAATCACTTAAGACGTGATACTTTTTTTCCCCCAGACCCGATTTACCTGCAGAACAGTTCTTTAATCAACGGTATTCCCACCAGTTGCATATATAGAATTTTTAAGTACAAGAATTAAAAACTTTACTTAGAATCATTTCCAGAATATCCCTTCTTCACATCTAAACCAGAAGGGATTATGGAAACAGGGTGAAAAGCCAGAGCAAGAGAAAAAGCAAAGGTGGGAAGCAAAATTAGGGTTAGATGTGGAGCACCAGTCCTGTGTATGCCAAGAAACTGCAGTCAGAGATGAAATCATCAGGCCTGCAGGCACCCAGACCTGGATATCTTGATAGTGAGACAACTCAGACCTCCAGTAGGACATTTCTTAAACAGTCTTGCTGAGGATTAACAGTTGGAGCAAGAGATTATGCTAAAAAGGTGACGAGTCAGTGTGGCAGGATGGTAGCGTGGCCAGGAATAAGGAAAACATCTTAAAAGTCATGGATAATAACCTGTTAAGTGAACACTCAGTCACTTCATATACTTCCTACAACCCTCTGAAGTGAAAATAATGTAATCCTTTTTAGAGGTGAGAAAACTGAGGCCAATAGAGTTTAAATAAATTCTCATAAACACATTCCTTTAGCTCTGTCTGACAGCAAAGGCTATACTCTTGTGTGTCTCTCAGTAAAAATGTAGTTGAAACATGAAACCTCTAATTGACATATTTATGAATAAAATCCATTAATGACTTATATAACCCAAATAAAACCAAAGTATAGTGTCAGGGATCATTGGGGGCCATCTGAGAGTCTCCCCTCAACAGGTATGGAGATTAAAATGCCTTTTCATAAGAAATAATAAGGATGTGGTATCACACCCAGGATAATAGGATAATGCTAAAATAAAAAAGATAATTAAATTAATGAATTAATTAAAACGTAATTAACAAGTCAAATTGTTTGTATAAAAAATCCTCATTAACTCCAAGCTCTTCAATGTGGGCTTAATTATGACTTTACCCTGTCCTAAATGCATTGTGTAATCATTTATCTCCAGTCATATGCCAGGAGAGCTGATTGGCAATTACTTCAGCAGGAAAAGCAGCTCAACATTGTTTTTTAAAGTGACAGTTCTTTCAGTTGGGTGAGGATAATTTTTAAATGGTCTGTTTATTTTAGAGATGCACAATATTTTTTTTCTTTTGACATGGAAATGAGCAACTCTAGAGAAAAGCTTATCATACAAAAACCAGCTGACAAAATAAAAATTTGCTTTAATTTATCTCCAGTATTTGTTTGATAAAGATATTTCAGATTTTATTTTAAAAGACACGGCATAGTCACTAGTGGAGTACTGGACAAGAAAATGAAATCCTTTTAGGATCTCAGGTTTGACCTTAGGTTCCCTGTGTTCAACAAGTATTTTACATGCTGGCCATATCAGAAGTTACACATAATTAAGACTTCATTTACTCTGCAGACTTCTTGTAGCTCATCTCAGTGGGATTGAGTTAATCGGGTATCTAAGTAATTTCATTGGAGAAGAAAATGAAATGTGGGGGTCTTCAATTACTTTTTGAGCACAATGATACATCAAGATTTGTTTTATAAACTATGTCACTACAAAAGACTATAACAGATCCCTAAGGATAAAAAGTAAAATTGATTGTATTAAGACCAAACTTGAATTTGTCTGTATTATTTTTACTAGCATTCTAAGATGGGACAATTCAGAAAGGAGATAAAACACATTTAAAAAAATTAAAGAGACGTATACAGAAATTTAATCAACTATATAATTTGTTGCCTAATTACCCACAATTTTGAGAATGAAAGAGGATGTTAGAAATATATAATTTTTTTAAAAGTGTATGTGTAGACCAACATATTATTTTATTATGTTGGTGGCTTATAAAAGAGTTATATACAAAAATCATTTTTAAAATGAAATTTCTTTCAAAAATAAAAAATAACAAACCCATGCATATTAAAACAACCCCTCAAAAAACCCATATGTTAATTATTTAAATATTAAATAGTAACCCAAACAGAATAATTATTCTTGATACATTTCATAGAATTTTAAAATAATTTTTTATTTTTCAATTATGGTTGGCATACAATATTATATTAGTTTCAGATGTATAATACGATAATTAGACATTTATATATCTTACAAAATAATCACCCCAATAAACCTAGTACTCATCTGACACTGTACATAGTTATTATATTATTGACTATATTTCTTATATTGCACTTTACATTCCAATGACTATTATGTAATTACCAATTTGTACTTCTAAATCCCTTCCTTTTTTTCATAGACTTTTTCTGTTGTTATTATTTATTCCTTTTTATTTGGTTTCTGGTGATTTTCAGTTGGATTTAAAGTATCTCTTTAACCTAAGAATAAACAGATATAACCGGTACAGACAGAGCTCCAGCTTAGGCAGTATTGACAAGCCACTCATCTGGTGATACAATAAAAGGGGAAAAATCAGTTAGATTGAGGAATTTCATTTCTAATAGTGATATTATTTCCATTTTCTCAAGAACTATGCCTCTAGTTTTTCCTGAAGAATACTTTTAAAAATATGATCTTAATTTTTTAAAATATAATTGGCTATGAGCTTCATCGAAGACATATTTTACATTTTCTTGTTTTATTATTCACAGAAGTTGAAAATATCAACATTTTTAATTAACTCTGATGGTGCTATACTATATTTAACTGAGAAAAAAGCTTTTTTACAGATGCTGAGTTTTCTGTAAAATTCAGAGCAAATTTTACTCATTGAAACTTATTCTCAATATAATTTTGTTTATGTTTCAATGGATAAATATTTGAGTGCAAACATGAGTTCTTTTGGTTCGAGTCATACTATCTTTGAAAAATATTCTTGTGACAAAACTTAATACTTTGTTATTATTTATTAATTTAAATATTTTGATAATTTTGGATGCTTTAAATTTAATTCATTTCTGGTATAGAATATAAATTTATCCAATTAAAAATAGTAATTTTTTTCAAAAAAGTCTTCCTATGAGTGGAGATATCCCAAGGCTCTATACTAAAATATCAAAATTAAATCTTGAACACTGAATTCTTATCACATTATTTTTATCAGATTAATTTGTTCTGTTCTTTCTTTGCTTCTATAAAGACACAGTCCTATTTTTTTCTTTTTACACACTTTGTTTTCAATTGCTAAAAATACTAAAAAGCACTACCCCTCCAAAAAAATACTGAAGTATTTGGTGCTTTATTTATTGATTATGTTGATTAAAAATTTCCACTTTATTTTGAACAAATATAACAAAACTTTGTAAGCTTTGTTTTCAAAAGAGTTTAATAACAGTATACTTGGAATAATTTACAAAGTTCTTCAAAAGTTAAAACAGTTCTAAAATTTGACCTATAGTTAACTTTCCATAAAGTACCTTAAAATTAGAATTAAATGGGTGAACTTAATTCAAAAGAGCAAAAATAACAGACGTTTAACTATTAATAGAATTAATTTCCAAAAGATTTACATTCATTTCATAAATTGGTTTAAAAAATCAAACTCATACTGATGTTAAGTGATTTTTAATTTGAAATAGCTGATGATACTGGTATTTTTATGTACATTTATAAATGTTAACTGCTGGGGATCTATACCTTGAAATTTCAGCGTTAGCAATAACTCTCATCTTAGCCTCGTCCTAAAGGAGTTTTCAAAGTGTGGAAGCCAGACCAGCAACATTAGAATCAACCAGAAACTTGTTAGAAAAACAGTTTCTCAGGCTCCAACCCAGATTTCCTGTCAGGAGTTGCCAGTTAGTGTTATTACAAGCTTTCGAGATGCTTCTGATGCATGATGAACTTTGAGAGCTACTGCCAAAAAGCATAGTTGAAGGCCATCTTCTCCCTGTTGATATTTATTCTATAAATACGATTTTTTCCTGAAGTTTACCTAAGGCAAGCATAATTATGTAGAAAAAATGTAACCACTAAGTAAATTGTTTGCTATTAAAAAAAAAACTTAGCTACTCTACTGAATAATCTATACCTCAATTTGCATAATTGGTAATAGTAAAATTGTAAATTCATATATATTAATAAGCCTAATTATGTTTGAAAGGCTAGAAAATCAGATAAATTGTGAACCATTTATTAAACTATTACATGCATGAGACATTCCGAGGTAGTGGTACACAATTCTGAGGTAGTGGTACAAAGTTAACATGGTATTAAGTGAATGTCATGGCAAACAATTAATATTCTAATTCTTGTGTCATTTCTACTATGCATTATGGCCTTGTAAAATTGTTTAAAATGAAACATTATGGTCTTTTAAAAGAAACATCATTAGGCAACGACTTTAGTTAATATCCTTTTATATAAATAATTTGCCTTTGCAACAATACGTACACCACACAGAATCATATAATTATTGCATACTTTATTGTTCTTTACTGCTTTCAAATTTGTTTTTGTTTGGTCTTTTTTATGACATGTTCCTAATGGGAGAATTAAAGCAGTTATGTAAATATTTTAATAAAAGTCAAAGCTGAGATTTAGGGCATTCTGCTACTTCTTTTCCTCTTGGTAATGCTTGCAGGATTTCCCTACTACTTCAAACTCTGACGGTGTTGGTGGGGTGTGAAGATCTGCACTCTTCCTGGAAGGCGGAAGCCAGGGACTTTGGATTAACCAGGGTTCTGCAGGCAAAAACTCAGGGTGGATGTATTATGATGGTGACATGGCCAGAGCCACAGAGAGTTGAGAAGCACTGCACAGACAAAATGGGGGACCTTTCTCTTTGACCAACTTACTGATATCTTCTCTCATAGGCATTGTGTGTGTGTGTGTGTGTGTGTGTGTGTGTGTGTGCTCTGTGTGCTCTGTTTTGTTTTATTTTAATTTTGAGTTATTTATTTTAAGGAAGTACAAGGCAGGTTGGAAGAATTATAAATGTTGAACATTTCATTATACTTTGGATGTTCTCTTGTATATGCCAAGTAAATGCTTATTTATGTGGACTCACACATGTGCACACATGCATGCACATTTGAACACACGCACATTCACACACACATTTATATGTGCTCAATTATGCATAGAGGGGTATGTCAATGATCAAGACACTTATGGGTATCAAATTGTTTACTCTGTATTAACATGTCAAGTTTGCTTATCATCAACAACATGTGTACAAAGTTTGTGCTGTGAACAGCAATGAATAGAGAAAAATAAGGAAATTTCCAACCAAGTAAAACTAGTTGTGACATATATTTATTTCACATAAGAAGAATAACAGTAAGAGCTACTATTTGAAAATGCTTCCACTCAGTTTCAAGAAGTATCTATGAGAGAGTATATATGTTCTTAAATATTACAGTTCATATTATTCATTTATTCTGTATTGTTTGGAATTTTATTGGTTGTTTGTTTATGAATGAATTAGTTACAACTGCAAACATTTAAAATTCCATCTGCTTTTTTTCTGGGTTGAAGGTAAAAATCTCTCTCCTCTGAGTCCTTTGGATAACTGGGAGAATTTGAATCTTATTAGTTAAGCTTTTGTGGTTATTGTTTTGGATAGCCAAAATAATAAGAAAATACATAATAAGACAATTATTTTGAATGGAAATGCTCTCTTCCTTCAAAATGGATTTTTTTTAAGTGAAAATTGTAATCTTTACCAGGAAACTTAGAGAAAAAAATACAAAATTCTTTTTTTGAAAAGGACAAGCAGGATGAAATATGAATTGCCCATTATTTCTCTGCTTCTAGAACATTGTCAAGCTGGTGGAGGAGAATGAATAAATATCAGTCAAATTCATCTACAACAGGATCAATTATGTAACAGCATATTAGCCCTTCCAACTTTAACCACTTTTCAAGGTGGCCATCATTTATATCATAAGCCTTACATGCCAATCCCTGGGTTATTTTTAGGATGTTGGAATTTTCTATATATAGAGAGACATATTAATATTAAACATCAAAGTAACTTTTGATTCTCCTCCTTTCCATGACCACTAATTAATAGACTCAAGCCAGGGATTAGGTTCTTAGGGCCTAAAATTGGAAACTGTAATAGGTTATTCTAGTTGACAGATATGGAGCAAAGGGATGAATCCAGGACTATATCTTTGGGGAGGTCTAAAAATCAAAGTGTAAGAAGCCAAATGTGAATACCAAGTATCGTTTAAATATAGAGTGAAGCTCAAGCAGAATGGGATATAACTTATATACAATGAAAGTAAAATCCTGAGTGATTGCCTTTAGTGGCATAGGCATGCCTGGAAATTATTTTTGTTGGTTGACATGTGCATGCAATTATGAGTATACCAGTCTAAGCTAGACACACGTAGTTGGGGCAATGAGTTTGCAAATCATTTCAAAGATCTCTTCAAGGTTTCTTGGCATTCTACTGCAGTTTTACCTTAATAACAGGAGTACACAGAACAAAGGTAGAGCCCTGGAGTATCTCTAATTAATTTTACCTCCTATTGTCATCTCTCAGGATAGAGAAGAGAAAAATAAGAGCAGAAAGTAATCAGCTATGGGTACTGCATGGAGTTAGCAAGAGAAGTAGACACCTGTAGATGGACTCTGAAACAGCCAACTTCAGGAATGGTCCTCATGGAAGTCTTGGAAGTGTAGTTTTCCTACTGGAATGGCTGGCCTGGTGCTTAGATGCAGTCAATTGTGTGTAGCATAGGAGGCAATGCAAACCAGAACCTTGACCTGTAGTCCCAGGTGTAAGAACTTCTTCAAAAGGTAGTATTCTATCCTTCAAATATGCCCCTGGAGCCCTAGTGCTTCTTTTAGCCTCTGCCGTTATTTAAGTGATTTTTTTTATATATTTATAAGAACTCACCCATATACACACAGTCTCATTAATATCAATCAATTAATATGTGTAATTTCTTACTTTATAATCTTCACTCAGAAGTCCTCTCTCTCTCTCTCTCTCTCTCTCTCTCTCTCTTTCTCTCTCTCTCTCACACACAAACACACACACACACACACAAATTCCTGTTTATACCCTTAAGTGTAAATAGGATAAACTACTGAGAAACTCATATTTACTGGAGTCTGAGAGAACCGCACTAGAGCATTTTATTCTAGTTCTCTTATTAAGTGCTAATGATGAGATTTTTTCAGAGTATTTGCCAAGAGCGCCATATATTATTACTTGGCCTTACCTGGATTTACTTGAAAGCCTTATCTCCATGGTACCTCTCAGTTTATTTATTGCCATAATGATCATTTTCTGTCATTCTTTCTTAATGGTCAGTCAGTCATAGCAGCTCAGTCTCCTTAAGTGTTTTAAGCATTGGAATGAGACATTGAGATGTTCTCCTGATTGGAAAAAAAAAAAAGCCTTGTACGTGTTCTAGGTAGTACAGCTATGCCTACTGGAGCACTAATATTGGGGAGCTTCCCTGAGTGTTTTTTCTTGCACTCTTCCAAAGCTGAATGTGGAAGTGGCCATAGGAGAATACTTTCGATAACATGATATTTCCATTTTGGATTGAACTGTGCACCTTTCTCAAGTTTTTATGTTGCAGTCTGCTTTGGACCGAATTGTGTCCCCAAAATTTAATGTGTTAAAGCTCAAACTCTCAATATTTGGAAATAGGGCCTCTGAGGAGGTGACAAAGGTTATATGAAGTCAGAAGAATGGAGCCCTAATCTGATAGGGATGGTGCCCTTATAAGAAGAGGAAGAGATGCCAGAATTCTCTCTGTATTAGGTGAGGACACAGCTCTTTACAACCTAAGGAAAGAGTTATCACTGACACCAAACCTGCTGGCGTCTTGGGAACTTCCAGTCTCTAGAACTGTAAGAAAATAAATTTCAGTTGTTTAAGCCACCCAGTCTAACGTATTTTAGTATCTAAGCTCACTAAGTCTTAACCCCACCCCCACACCTCAAAACATTGTATTTAGGGTTTTTAAAGAGGTAATTAAATTAAAATGAAGTCTTTAGGATGGACTCTAATCCAACATGATTAGTAGCCTTATAAGAAGAATTTCAAAACAGACACAGAGGAAAAAACATGCAAAGACACAGGAAAAAACATGCAAAGACACAGGGAGAAGGTGAATCACCATCTACAATCCTTGGAGAGAGGTCTCAGAAGAAACCAGCCCTGCCGACACCTCGATCTCTGATTTTGGATTCCAGAGCTGTGAGACAATAAATTTCTGTTATCTAAGCCACCCATCTATAGTATCTTGTTATGACAGCTCTAGCAAACTAATATAATTTCAGAGAAAATTATAAATTTGGTGACTGACAGAAGCAACAATAACATAAGCCTGGGGTAAACCTCAGAAAGGCATGCCCATGAGTTCATGGTGACAGATCCCAAGATCTGTAGACTTTGGACCTTAATGGGAAGTAGGAGGAGGTGCTAATTTGCTTGTACCTCCCTCAAAACCTGAGAGGTTTCCTGTGGCCTTCAGTTGATGACCAGTGAGGCTATTCACGATTTCAGTGTTGGGAAGGTCTTGACACCCCAGGGCTGACCAAGTGAGCATGGTCATTAGTTAACTCAACAACTGTCACAGAAAGTAAAAGTTTAACCAGTGGAATCACTCACTCAGAGTGGTCAATAAAATTATCTCAGTTTTGAAAAATGACTTTCAAGTGACTGCTGCCATGAAAACAAAGACAATCAGCTTTATCAGTCAGATTAGTTTTTCTTGTCATATAAAAAAAGCTGGTCTTGGAAAACATTAACATTCGCATTTCTCGTGTAACGCCTCAACAGCCTATTAATTTCATTAGTGGAGGGGAAGGATCTATGCCTTATATTTTTGTATTGCTACTAGCACTTAGCACATAAAATAAAAAATATGTTGTTTAATTTAAGGAAGTAAAACATTGCTGGATGTCCCCATTGGAATGCTCCACTGTCCCATCCCTGCCACTTTGCCGTCCACAGTATAATATTGGAAATATTGGTAATTTGGTTTCCTCTCCTTCCTCCTTCCCTGTTTCTTCCGTTTGTTTCTGCTCCCATTGTCCCTCCTAGGCCTTCTTTTGGCTGCTGACATCTGTTCAGCACGGCCCATACATTTCTGGATGATGCTGTCTGTTCTATAATTAACCGTTTTGTTTTGTTTTGTTTTTTTCTGCTATGAAAATCTCATATTATCTTAGATATTTTCATAGCAAAAAGTCTCTAATAACAGCATTTTCTGTGAAGTTTCAATAATTTTAACAATATATTATATTTCTTCAGGTACATTTTTATTTCAAAAATAGATGCTTAAAGAAACACTTCCATAATGAAATTAGTCTCTACAGTATCATCCACCTTGCTATCTGGTAATCACATAGGTTGTGTATACATGGGTCTCTAATGACCCCAAATTTAGACCTTTGTCTTCGTTTAACTATTAATATTTCCTCCTTCACTCTCAAAAGTGTCCCATTTTGAATTACACCATCTATCGTCTACACAATTACAAGGGAATTTTTGACACCAAAAAAAACCACGTTATTTTAAGATCTCATTTAAGTTGCTGAGATTTTTCTCAAGTACATTAGTTATTCACTGCCAGATTAGTCTGAAAGCTGTAGAAATATTTCTCAGTATAATTGCAATAAGTTACTGAACAAGTGACTTCTAGTAAAATGGAGATGACTGTTTTTAATTAATACCTTCATGTGAGCATCTACTAAAATAGTAACTTATTAAATTGATTGCTAATAAGGAAAAGGGTGATACAGTCTACTAAAGGGCTTAGTACAATTCGGAAAAGTATCTCTGGTGTGAAATTATTTAGATGTAACATTATCACCAGGTTTCCTCCAGTCCGAGATGCAATTACTCACTTCCTAGCCATTTTAATACTATTTTCTCAGCTATTAATCTCTATATTTATTATGTAGCATTTTACTTTTTATTGTTTTAGTCAAATATCTTGGGAAGTGCTTCTTCATCTCTTTGTCATCTGTTATATCCAAAATTCTAATGGAGATAGATTTTATAAGTCATTTTTTTATTTCTATCAACTTTGATTTTACATGGGCAAAACAAAACAAACAAAAAAACCTCCCAAGTCATTTGAGCTGAATCCCATTGTTGACTTCTCTGAGATAACTGTCAGAGGATTATTTTCTTATATTTTGATTAATTTAGTCATCAATAAATTTTGCTGGCTGACATAAACAAAATCCCCATTTTCGTTGTTGTTGCGCTATTTTGTTTTAATAGTTCTGTTCTTTCTTTCTTATTGGAGAAAGAAGCCATGGGCCCATTGAGCCATGAAGTTACTGAAAATTAAATATCATCTCCTTCCCTAGGAGGACATGGACTCCTAGAGAGGGTAGACATTTGTTTCACATCATCTAGCAAATTAATCATTGAAGCCTCATGGCAAAGACCTTGATAATCCCATCGCTTTCATCAAGTATTGATGAGTTTGAAAACATTTATAAAATTTGGGTAAATTACCATGATAGCCCATTGACTAAATCAGTGATTTGGGATAGCGGGAAGTTAACCTCCTTCATCCTCTTCTTCTTCTTTCTTAACGAAATGAGTCACATTGAAAAATAATTTAAAAATTTTTGAAAGTTGAGGAAGATATAAATCAAAGTTAAGGGATCTTCTTTTTTCCTATATAACTTTTTATGATAACGGAAATATCATAGCAAACCTTAAATAGAATGAATTAATAAATTAACATGGATAACAGAATTTTACAATGTTCTTTCTTTCCCTCCCTCTCTCTCTCTTTCCATTTCATCCTTTCTTTCTTCCTCTGGATTTTGTTGTACTCAGCCACACACCGACATTCTTTTAATTCCTAAAATGAGGCATTATTTCTACCCTTAGAACTACCTTCCTCCTCATCACCACCACCCTTAGACCCTTCTTGCTATCTCAGTCTAATAGGATGTCAAAATGGAACTGTTTCACTCTGAATTCTGCCAAAGCTCAAGACAACAGATGCTATCTTCCAAACAGAGAGTGTAGACCACACATACAGAGAGACAGAGGAATTCTTGTGTCTCCTTTTCCCTTGGAAAATCCTAAAAGTGAGAACCTGTCCAGCCACTTCAGGAAATAGTGAAGAAAAATTGTTGCATGAGAAAACTCTCTCTTTCTGATATTCATCTTGTCAAATATCGGAATTTGACAGAAAGAGGATACATGAGTGTTTAGCATGGGGCTTGTACAGGATACAACAAGCAAAGGATTGCTTTAGAACCTGTCAGATAGAGAAGGGACAAAGGGCATAGTGCAAAGAAGCTGGAAATACTGCTACATTCCTGCCAGAGTTGGGGAGTAGGGGAAGGGAACAGCAACCTACAACTAACCAGCTAGACTAGAGATCACTGGCCTGGTTGAAGGGATTCCTGGGGTGAATCTCTAGGGACAGGGAGGATAAGAGTCTCTGAAAATTCCACAAAAACACCCGACAAAAGAAAAGTTCACCTTCAATCAGCCTGCAGATTGAACAGTACCCATGCTAGAGGTTTGCAAGACAGGAGGACAAGAAGTGAGAAAAGGAGAAGCCAGTGACAAGAGCTGGGAAACAGTCAATTTTAAATAAAGTTTGAAAATTTTTATATTACACTGGACTAGATACTTTCATGTACAACCTTGAGACCAGGACATGAAGAATGACGATGCTAGAGCACGTTTTTATCATCTGAGAACAAGGAGATACTTCCTCGTACCAATTCTGGATTTTAGCCACAGAAGTGGGAAGAAACTACTCATTCAGAAGATATTTAAAAGAATGGTGAAGAGAAGGGAAGAGTTGCTTTCTAATGACACCCTCAAATATTCTACTTGATTAGAATAGTGGTTATATCAACCTTGGTATTCCTTCCTTCCCATTTGTCCCCAGAGCTAATTGTTGTGCCTGGAACATACTAGATGATCAATAATTTTAAAAAATAAATGTTGAATGCTGTTAGTGATCTCTATATTTCCTTCTATTCTCTAAAAAACAAAAAACGAACAAACAAAAAAAACCTTGCTTGTTTGTTTATTTGTTTATGGTTCTTCCATATGGCTTACAGGTATATCTTGGCTTCTAGTCTTTTGATATACAAAAGAGATGGTTTTAAAAGTGACATATTGCTATTTTTGCTTTGTGTAATTCACTAGTGGTCTGGATGCCATTTCCTTGCAAAATCTGACAATTTAGTTAATTTCTCTGTGTCTTTTCTCTTTCATCTATAAAATGACAGCCTTGTTCAAGGTTGATCTCGGATAGTTAATTATATCCATGAATCAACCTTTCCTCAAGTAAACTGTAGTAGCATAGGGTTTTAAATATTATTGCTTATTTTTTCTAATGTGGGTTTTTTTGGATCTTATTTATGCTTCAAGATGTTTAATTGATTCAGGAATTTAAAAAATTGTAAACTCTCCAATGTCAAGTTATGTTTTTTCTCAAAAACAAAGAGTTTTTTTGAATCTTCTACCAGCAGATATATTTTGACTACCAAAGTGGGCCAGCCACTAACTTCACCCAGAAATTGTGAGATAAGTAGAGATATGATTAGAAAAAAAATCAAACCTAGAAGTCATATTTTCATGTTTAAATATCTGACAAGGCACATTTTAGAGGCCATATTAAGTAATGACTGGGCTATTGAATTAAAATTTCTTTAATTTTTAGCTCCAACTGTCACATCAAAGTACATATAAATATAAATTTCAGCCCTTGAAGTAACTTATTTAATCAGTAAATGTTAATTGAACAATGCCACATGTCAGGCACTGTTCTAAGCAATTACGATATAAACAAAGCAGACAGGGTTTTTCCTTCATTAATTTACATACTAATGTGTATGTGTGGGTGGGCATACAATAAATCATGAAGTAATAAATAGCCAAACAAATTAGATAGAATGTGTTTTAGTTTGCTGGGGCTGCCATAATAAAGTATCATAATCTGGGTAACTTAAACAATGGAAATTTATTATCTCACAGTTTTGGAGGCTAAGAATCTGAAATCAAGGCATTGAAAGAATTGGTCCCTTCTAAGGGCTATGAGGGAGAATCTGTTCCAAGCACTTCACCTTGACTTGTGGATGGCTATCTTCTCTCTGCATCTTCACATGGTCTTCTCTCTTTGCTATGTGTCTAAATATCTCTCCCCTTTTTAAAATAAAGACCAGATTTATTTCATTAAGACCCACCCTTATAACCTCATTTTAACTTGATTACTTCTGTAAAGACGCTATCTCCAAATAACACTATATTCTGAGGTCCTAGGGGTTAGGATTCCACCATATCTTTTTCAACAACACTTTCCAACCTGTAACAATGTGTTAGAAGGAAACAAGTACTTTGGACAGGTACCTGGAATGTGGAAGTGAGTCACATGGCTATGTGCTGAGAGAGCACCTGGTAACATGGAAAATTACAAGGCATTGTTACACCTCACTGCCGTAGCTTGTCTCCGAATGTCAAGTATCAGAGAAAGCATGAGCTGCCACACGTCGGTGCAGGTGGCCATCTCAGTGTGTCAAAGACTCAGCCATAGGACCATTTCATCCCCTAAGCTGGAGAATTGCATTATGCTGACACTTTCCTGTACCATGGGATCTGTGATGATTTAAAGATATTTATAGTTGTAACGCGTTTAAGAAGAGTTTACATGACTGTTTGCTGTCATGTATAGTGCATTCTTGCATTTCTTGCTGCACGACAGTTCTCCAGATGTCTTCTCGTGTACAGTGGAACTATATTGCTACCCTTGCACAGTGATTTCCCTGATTATAGACGTTTATAGGCTCTCATGCTGGGCCTCCGTCTTTCCTCCACAATATGCTATATGCACTATGATGAAGATGTATAGCAGGAACCATTTCCTCTTAATACATTTTACTTGATGAACTTTTATTTAAAAGTTCATTGTAAAACTTGCAGTGTCTCTATCCAGGCAAGAGTTTCTTAGGTTACAAAATCGTGTGCCAAAATCAAATATTTGATTTGTTTACATGACATTGAGGTTTTATTTATTATGAGATGATTACTTTCTCATTCTTTTCAATTTTTTAAATATTTGAACAAAGGTAGTGTCAGGATAAACATATGTATAAGAATATAATGCAAATTTATTTGTGAGCATAGTGACAGTCCCTGCAGTGTTACAGATTTCAAAGTATTTGAGAATAGAGCCTTTAGCATCAAGGTTTTGAAAAATAAAGATCTTCTATGCTTTTGTAGCTTAGTACAGTAGCCTGGTCATTAGACATAAAATATTCTGGGTAATAAAATATGTGTGACTTTTTTTTCTCTCTCATGAGATCAGAGTTGGAACAAATCTGTTTGAGTAGATTTAAAATGACTGACATTATAAATGATTAAACACTATAAGAGAAATTCGGGAAAATTACATTATACTTCTGATTCTTTAACTACTAGACCAAAGGTTAGCACCTGTTTGTTTCTAAAAGTAGGTGGGTAGGCGGGTGGGGGGAGGTGGAGACAGAGGCTGGTGTTGCTGACCGTGCTGTAGGCATTAATGAAAAAGAGAGCACAACAAGAGAAAGTATGGGGTGAGAGGCATACAATAGATGTGCAACAAATGCTCTCTAAAGGAGTGCCAGTGAAAAGAGCAAGAGAAAAAGGCAAAAGAGAGGCTAACTACGGTAAGATCACTGCCAGTACCTCTACCATGAGTGAGGGGTGCCATGACTTCTGTGTTAATCATGCTGAAGAATCACTAAGTTTTTTTAAAAAAATACAAATACCTATGAATTTCAGTCAATTTTACGCAAAATTTGGGCTGCTGCTTGACCAATCATTAACTTCATAGACTTGCAAATTGGGCATCTTTTGTCCTGCACACATTCTGACTCTATAATTCAGCTGACGGTTTTGGGGAGAGCTTAGCTTCTTGTGACAACAACTGTATAAGTCTCATCTCAGATCAGAATTGATCTTCGAAATTGTATCACATTCAGGGGGGATTCAGTTTCCTGACACTGAGCAGATCCTGTGTACGATCTCAGAAATCTTCCTTTTAATCTAGCAGTGTACTTTCAATTGAATAAGACAGCAGTAGACAGGCAAGCAGCGAACCCCAATCAGGGCCTTGACAGTAGCCCATTAAAGGTGTGAAGATAAGTCATGTCTTGTTCCGGAGACTCAGCTTTGTGAGGTATTGAAGGAACCTGATGAGGGTTCAAACTAGGACAGAAACTCTCTGTCAAATATCATCCCGCCCGTGGTCACAAAACTAGACGAATCAATTCATACAAGGAGTAATACAGATTTCTGAAATGTCTCTGAGTTTTAAAAGTTCACATTTGGATCAATTCCAGAAAATAACTTAATTTCTGTCAGATTTGTCCAAATCTCTAAGACATTTTAAATGGCTGAAATGACCTTTATCAAGTGTTTTCTCTTCTCTCTCCCAGGGATATGTCCATCTGTCATTGTCTTCTTTATTTGAAATAGCTACTGATGCTGTTGCTAAAGGTGATTTTTTTTGGAGGGGAGGGGATGGAATCTAAGACACAAAGTGAAATCTGAGAAAATATGTCAATCTCTAATCTGTGGTGCTAGCTACTACATGAAAAGCCTGTTTGCAGCTCTCTTTTTAATGTATCACTTTTACTTAAAAGATAACTTTGTCCTTATCCCTTCCTTGAAATATCCATCATCCTATATTACTTTCGTTTGACCTCTGAGCTCTCTGTAGGAAAACCTAAGCACTTTCTGAGGTACAAGTAAAAATACTTGAATAGAATGTCTCAGATAACTTTAGGGAGTAGCCATTGAAATGTTGTAGTCATATTTACAAGAGAGTCATAGAACTTCATTAGAATATTAAAACTTTGAGGTCATCAAGATATTTCTCTCATTTCACAGAATTTAGATGCTTTTTAAGGATCAGACAGTTAGCCACTATGAAATAAGGGCAAGAACTGGAGCAGTTATCTCAAAATCAAAAGCTAATTAGACTTAGGGAAAATCTTCTCAGAGCAAGTAACAATTCAAAGGCATCATAGAGAATGAATAGTTAGCAGAGTTATGGACTGGAAGTTTGTGACACCCCCCCAAATTTGTATGTTGAAATCTTACCCCCCGATATGAGGGTACTAGGAGGTGGGACCTTTCAGAGATTATTAGGTCACGAGGATGGAGCCTTCATGATAGGATTATTGCCTTTAGGGCCTCAAAGAGCTCTCTGGCCCCCTACGTGAGGTCACAGTGAGAAGTCAGCAGTCTGCGACCAGGAAGAGGGTCTTCACCAGAATCCCTCTGCTGGCACCCAAATCTTGGACTTGCATCCTCCAGAACTGAGAGAAATAAATTTCTGTTGTTTATAAGCCACCCAGTCTATGGTACATTGTTATAAAAGCCCAAATGGACTAAGACAAAGAGGAAATGTGGGGAGACTTTCCAAGTGGTGGGAACAGTTGTATAAAAGCCCAGTTAGGAGAGAGAGCAAATTGCTCACAAACTTAAGAAGAAATATCATTCACATACTCTTTTCATTCTTAGAACAGAAGTGGCTAAACATTAATCAAGATATCAATTTGACTTAGATCCAAGCAAAGACATTTTTGTCTATAAACTTTGCCTTTAGATACTTTATTTTGTAAATAATCTAGAAATTACATTAACATAATTTTGAAAAAAATATATTTTTAATGAAGATATCTATCTTTGAATTGTAATTTATCAGCCAACTTCAATGCCAAGCTTAGTAAATCGGTTCTCACTGAAAAGATTGAACAAATAAAGCAATAATAATCTCATATTCAATAGTGTTTATAAAAGTGTGATGTTATATCACTTAAAGGTGAAAGTTGTTCTTTATTTCAAAACTGAAAATTGGAATTTAAGGCATCTTCACTCATCTCCATTTTGAAACATATTGTTTTAATTTTGCAGTTGTGAGATAAAGAACTGTTCATATTCCAAGGTATTGTTTCTTTCTAATTCTGTATCTGGGTTGAATAAGAAAGGTTCTTTCTGTTCAATTTAAATATCATTAATGACTGGAAACAACATTTTAAAATATACTAAGAAACAGCACTTTCTATAAACTGAACTAGAAGATGGAAATAAGGAATTTGCTCCTTTAACACTGTTTTCTAAGAAGTGGCATATACAGATTGCGACCTATTGAACAAAACAAAATCTTGTCCTCCAAGTAACATGAAAATCTGTTATTTTAAGATACTCTCAGTGCAATTAATTTTGAAGAATTTAAAAACATTGGCTTTACCTCTCCTTGTCATAGACATGCATTTGAGTTAAATAAAGGAATTTCTTATTTAGAAAAGAAAACAAGAGGAGGAGATTTTTTTTTCAGCTGAACATGAAAAAATAAGACATTCTTTTTGTTAACTTTAGAGACCTTTTTAAATAATGAGGATGGGAATAATAGCTAACATTTAATTACCTCTTAATATGTGCCCAAACTATGCTAACCACTTTACTTCGATTATATAATTTAATTTTTATAACTGTTTGAGGTAGGTATGGATATTGTCGTCTGCTTTTTACAGATGGAGACACAGATTTACAGAGAATGATTGACTTGCCTACAGTCCCACAGCAGAGTGTAGAACCAAGATTCAAACCCAAGCACCTGACTCCAGATCCTGAAGGCATAGGCCTTAGCAAAATTACCATATTTTCTATATGGAATTCTTTACCCATTTATTTGGTTTGTTTTAATTTCTGAATCATATAAATGATTTCAGGTCTTTCTTAACCTTTTCTTTCTTTAAATACTGAACCAAAGATTAGCAGCTGTTTGTTTCAAGGAGTAGGTGGATAGGAGGGTGGGGACAGAATCTGGTGCTGCTGACATGCTAGAAGGGAATAGACAGCAAGAGAAACTATATAGTGAGAGGTGCACAATAGATGTGCGATAAATGCCTTCTAAATGAGTGCCAATGAAGAGAGCAAGAGATGATTTGGCTTGTTCTGTTTTTAATATAACTACATTCAGAGGGAGGGAAATTAATTGAAAAAAAAATCAGTATGTAATACTCAGAAAGTTCATATAGTATTTGTGTCTGATTAAAAAAATATACGCTTTGCTTTGTTTCGCTTATTTAAATTTTAATTGATTCACTTAAAATTTGGGGAGAAATATGATTTCATTTTAGTCACTATAGAGGGATATAAATTATACAGGAAAAAAGAACAACAAATTGTTCCCATTCCAAATAAAGCTTTAGAAGAGTAATTTACTTCTTCAAAAATGTGATAACTATTAATATCTCTGGTACTAAATTCCCAGACTTCCTTAAAACTAAAATGAGAGACCAAATCTAGTCCTCTGTAGAGGTGTATGAGCATTTGAGTTATAAATGTACTTGATTTAATAAAGTGCTTTTAATTTTTTAATTGCATTATCTTGAATTTAAAGGCAAATAATAATTCTTACACTCAGAGAATTCATAAAAAATGAATTAACCAATTTATCTTTCAGATAGGTAAATAATTTATTTACAGTTTTTAGAATTGCTTCTTAATTTTCCAAGTCACTCATTTTTCAAAGGGCTTTTCTTTTTTTTCATTTCCTAAACTTGACTTCAATTAAATACCATAGACTTGTTGTTGTCTCAGGAAAAACGTAAATGTTGTCAGGTGAATTGTTCCTGTTCCTCTAGTGCAAGAGAATGGGAATTTTATTCACAAAATTTGATTGTCATCCTCCCCAAATATTTTTAAGCATAACAAAGGAATAAATCAATTATTACACATAAAGAAAAAGAGAACTTTTTTTTAATGTGAGCTCTTTGGAACATGTTGAACTTCAAATTTGATAGTTTTAGGAGAATTAAATGAAAAAGATCAAAAATCAATTAATTTTACACATTAAATACACAGAGTGAATATGTACACAGAGACTGATGTTTATGTAAATTGAATTATCATGTCAAATTCTAATCAGGTTAGTAGAACGATGTCAGATGGAGTTTTTGTTTGCAAATGAGATGAACTCATATAATAGGTACTATTAATAGGTTAAATTTGACTAGCTCAATTGCATGTTAATAAGACAATGACTATATTGCCAGAAGAAAAGGGTCATAACATTATTTCGCCATTTTAATCCTAAAGTTGTGTGTCAAATAGCAGAAATAATATCATACCCTTAGCAATAGTTGCTTATTATTGAAGTAGATTCATTTTTTGAAGCTACAGACATCTTGCAGACATATGTTAAAAAGAATTCTTACAAATAAATAAATAAATAAATAAATAAAATGCAGTTTATTAAAAAAGAAAATAAGAATCCTTAGAGTTTAATGAGGTCATAAAATTTTCAAAATGTACCCAAACTACAAAGTTGTGGCAGTTACACACTTAGGAAATCTGCAGAGAACTTAGATGTCTATATGTCAATACTGGTATTGCGTTTTTCCTCTGACTGGTGGCTGTAGCCCTAGGGCTGTAGTCTTCTGGTATCTTGTAGTCATTTCACTCTGTCCCAGCTCTCTGCTATCTGTTTCACATCCATGTGTGTTCCCTAAAGCAGAGCTAACAGTAGCCACTTATCCAAAATCTGATGAATCATGGAAGAGCAGAGGAGTTCAAGGTAAAAAAAGATTGAACTCAACTTCTTAGTGTCCACTGCAAACTGTGAGACATTCTACAAAATGACTGACCATTACTCTCCCCAAGTGCCAAGGTGGTGAAGACGAGAAAAGACAGAGGAATGGTCACAGATTGGAGTACACTAAGGAGGCAGGACAACTAAAGCAATGTGGGATCTTGAATTTATTCCTGACATAACAAAGAACTTTGGGGGAGAAAGGGAGGATTGTTGTTGAGTTAATAGAGTTGTACTGATGTTAATTTCTAAGTTCTGATATTACACCATGATTACATAAGATGTTAGGAGAAGGTGGGTGAAGGCTATACAGGAATTCTTGGTACTATTTATCTGCAAATTTTCTCTAAGTTTAAAATTATTTCCAAATGAAAAGTATCAAAAACTAAGAAGTAAAGTACCTTAAAGAAAATAGGGTGTATGATACTAAACTATTAGTAAGTGTTATAGACTGAATGTTTGTGTCTCCAAAAAATTCATACATTGAGTTCACCAAGGTGATGGTATTAGGAAGTGGAGACTTTGGGAGGTGAATAGGTCGTGAGGATGGAGCCCTCATGAACAGGTTTAATCCTCATATAAAAGAACCCAGGGAACTCCCTCACCCCTCTCTGCCATGTCAGAAAACAGGGAAAGGCTATGAATCATGCCTTAATCTTGGACTTCCAGCCTCCAGAACTTTGAGAAATAAATTTCTGTTGTTTATAAGGCCACCTAGCTTATGATATTCCATTATAGCATCCAAATGGACTAAGGCAAATCCCTTTTTTGCTGGGTTATTAATACATGTTTTACTTTTAAGCCATGATTTATATGCCACTGTGTGCCACTATGCATATATCATATATATGCTGTGTACATATCATGTATATACCATGTACATATCACGTAAGCATATTACATACATACACCACCATACATATACCAACCAGGTTATCATTTTACAATGGCTTCACACATATGCACATTAAATGTTATAAGTTTGAAAACCTTTTTTTTAGTAAATATCACAGTTTAACTCTATAAATCTAGGAATGTGTAGCCTAAAGAATTTATAGAGTCAACCGATTGAATAATTCTGAAAATATCTAGCATACCTAATGAATACCTCATTTTTAATTTCATTAGCTAATGATTTTAAGAACTCAGGATTATAAACCATTACTTACAAATTATAGAAAGTGACAATATTAATGTTGTTAAATGAATTTTCTTTAGCGAAATTAAGTAGTATTGGGTATTATTGTTTTATAACTCTCACAAATTCACTAATCTTTTAGCCTCCCCAAAAAATGCTATTATGAATATAATTGTCAGGTTATAGTTTTATTCATCAAATGTTTTTTTTTTCCAAATTATTGAAAAATTCAAATTGTGTCATTCATTTGGCCGAGTTTCATTTTTTTTTTTTTTATCTCTTATGATTCAGATGGACTCTGAATTAAGATTAACTATCTGTGTGGTCATTCACTTTATTTTTCCACTGTAGGCAGTGAATTATCCACATAGAAAATGTTTCTCATGTGGAGAGAGGGGAGAATCAGAGATCCCTGCACATACCTATAAGCATCATACCATCATTGTATTTTTATTCATTTGTCCAACAGCTATTTGTGGCACTCCTACTTAATTCCAGGTACCATTCTAGACTCTGAGTATACACTTGGAAAAAAGATAAGGTTCTTGCCCTTCTGAATTCTCTTTTTCAATAGGAGACATAGACCATATGTAAATAGATAAATATCCAATGTGATTTCAAGAGTAACGAGAACTATGAAATAAAGTCAATAGGGTAAGAAGTTAATTATGAAGAGGGGCAGGCCATTTTAAGTACAATGACCAAAGACGTCTTCTTTAAGGAAATTATATTTGCATGAAGATCTCAATGTAAAAATATTTTTGGGTCGTGAAAAAGGCATGGGAAATGACCTTGAGAAAGGAAGAAATAGGTTAGAATATGGAAGAACCAATAAAACCAATGTGTCTACAAGAGAATCAGCAAGGCAGAAATAACTTGGAGATGACCTTGAAAAATCAGAAAGAGTCTAGAGTATTAAGGCCTTTTAACCACTGATAAGGAAGTTACATTTGATTCTGAATGCAATGAAAGCCTTTGGAGGATATTAAGATGAGGTGTAACATAATCTGATTAATGTAGGTTTTGGATTGGTCACTCAGACTGCTTTGGGAAAGAAATACTCTTGATGGAATAGAGTGGACACAGGGAATTGGATAAGGAGACTATTACAGATGTTCAGTAAGAGATGATAGTGGCTAGAGCTAGGTTGATAGTAGGACCATTGTGAGAAGCCAAAATAATTTGTTAATAGATTAGGTGAGAGAAGAAAAAAGAGACTGTACAGATACTCCTATGTGTTTTGCCTCTGCAATGGAATGAATGGTGGCTGTCATTTTTTGAGAGAAGAGCAACAGCCAGCAAGAGTGGAAGTGAAGTTGGGAGTGCAATTCAAATATTCAGTAACAATGGAGATTGGGGAAGGATTCAAGGATGGGGCTCTCAGGGATACTCATCCACCAGAGATGGCTAATGGATATAGTTGCAGTTTTGAGCATAGGCATGAAAAATAACTAAGCCCTGGGAAGGTAAGGGTGACCATTTTCTTGTGCCTGCTGGATCGGATATCTGCAAGAACTTGTCTGAGAAACAGCCTAAGAAGGTCCCCTATTCTCAGATATCTCATAAACTATTCAGAGGTCCGCAATATCTATCATGCCTAGTCCTTCCACTTAGAACTTAGGAAAGGAAAACATGGCTAAGGTATCCTTTCTTCTTTATATTTTTCTTTCTCCAGGTTTCATTCCCCTCTATAATAAAAACTTAAAAAAAAAATTAATATATAGGGAATGAAAGCAAACCAGTACTACTAAAACATATCCACTTTTTCATCTCAATCTTTTGACAAAATCCATTCTCTTTAACTCAGAAATGGAACGTTCTCTGTTTTCATTGTTTCTGGAATATTCCTTCAAGAAAATAATGCATGTCTCTTGTACTGAAAGAGGCCTGGGGAATTTCAGGGGAGGAGATCAGAATGGTGCATTCTATTTGAAGTCACAGAACTGCCTTAAATGAATACTTATATGTCTTGAGGCCAAAAAAATATGCACCCAAGTTTTGCATTTTATTGGTTATGGCCATCAAGTCAGATTCTTCTTTACTCTGTACTCATATTTTTCTCTTAAGACAATTTGTTTATTTAGCTTTATGATTTGTTTTCATAATTACTGTCACATAAATAAGTAACCAGAGGTTTAAAAAAAAAAATACAACCATAAACGAAACACTTTTCAAATATGCAAAAATCTGGTAAAGGCTAAGAAGTTTGGAATTTGTCACGCTATGCTGATTTAAATTGCAAAACTGGAAACATTAAAAATATTAATGCTTTTTTAAAAGTGTTATTTTAGTACATATATAGTTAATGACTCAGAAATACTACAAATAATGACATCAGTTAGAACTGATATATCGATATTATAAGAGATATATCGATATTATAAGAGATGTTTTCATAATCACTGTCACATAAATAAGTAACCAGAGGTTTAAAAAAAAAATACAACCATAAACGAAACACTTTTCAAATATGCAAAAATCTGGTAAAGGCTAAGAAGTTTGGAATTTGTCACGCTATGCTGATTTAAATTGCAAAACTGGAAACATTAAAAATATTAATGCTTTTTTAAAAGTGTTATTTTAGTACATATATAGTTAATGACTCAGAAATACTACAAATAATGACATCAGTTAGAACTGATATATCGATATTACTTTCTCACTGTCATAGAGAAAATAAAGCTTTATGTAACACACACACACACACACACACACACACACAAATCTTGGCATATGTATATTTTGTTTTCTTGAAACTTAAAAGGAGTTCATAATAAATTTACAGGTGAGTGTGGGTCTATAGAATAGAGCATTTATCCACCTATTTCTTGTCATTTTTAGCATCTCCATGTCCTATTGATTTAACAGAGACTTTTTAGCTCAGCCTTGACTATAAATCTCATATGATCTACTCAGTCGATGATTTTTCCCTATATAGAAGTATATTCTGTGATAGGTTGTCTTTAGGCCTGTCATTTGTCTGAAGCTTAATTATTTCTGAGCCAGTGTTGAATAAAGGACTCAGGCTGAGGTGCAATTAATCAGACAAGATTTTTTGGATGAGAGATGATGAAGAGGAAAGAGAGAATTCTCTAGTTGGGTTTACAGTGAGTCCTGAGCAAGAATGGCAAACAGATGGCAAGGCTGCGCTGGTAGCGTAAACGCTTCCTAGCATTGGCAGATATTCCCTGATGATCCCAGGGTAGGTATGGAGCTCCACTGCCTCTGTCTCGGATCCCTTTGCTTCTCCCCAAGTGCTTCTCAGACTTGAAATTTTTCTGTGAACTCTGAATCAGAGAGGGAAACATCATTTTTATAAATTATCATTTTGGCTTTGATGAAACAGAAATTTCAGACCATTTTGAGAAATTAATGGACAGTTACTATAGCAATAACCAAATCAGGCCCAGGTTGGGACTAGGACATTTAAAGTCATTGTGATTTGTGTTTGGCCGTTTCCTTGGCGATAAGAGAAGCTATAATTAATTAACAGCCTACTACTATAGTTATTTCTGGGTTATCACTGAACAGAACATAAAGTGATTATTTTGAGCTATGTAAGAAATGGAACCTTCCAACAGTATTTAAAATAATCAGTAACATGCAAGGTGGTCTATAAAGATAAAATAGGTTGTTTTTGGAAGAGGCCCTGTAAGTTACCTATCACTACAATTTTTCTTTCACGATACACTATGGAGTTATGTTAGCAACGACTCTTCAATCCACAGCACAGGCCATCACTTTGGTCAAAATGCTACGAAGAATAAAAACATCCTAAATTAATGTGAACTTAATTTTATTCTTTATTTAAAATGTCAAGCTTTTGATTTTCCCGTGTTCCAAGATAATAAACATACCATTTGTTTGTCTGTCAAACTGACATTTTTTAAAAATAGAGTAAATACCTGCATATCTTCTTTTTCAAAAAATACTATTAACATTTTTTTAAAAAAGTTTTTTGTATTACCTAAGATTTCTTGGAAGTTCAACTATATATTTTATATTTTTCTTATTTATATTTTTCAACATGAGCACTGACAATAATTCAAATTAATTTTCAGATTTTTAAATATTCAGCTAAATATTTTTATTACATTGAATCAGAATTTGTGCTAATTTCTCAGAGTGTTTATGGCTGGGGGAAAAAAGTGAAACCATCCTCAAAATAATAAGTTTAGAAATGGATTTTTATTTCAAAACATTCAAAACTACTTGGTGAAGTATGTCCTTGTCTGTTTAATTTGAATGTGTAATCATCCATCAAGATGGGTCACATTACAAACATATATACATCAATTTACAGATCTCCACATCATTAGCCTGGGAAGGAATAGTTAGATGGTAATAACCACCATTCACTGCTCATATACATCTCAAGTATACAAATCCAATACTTCTTGGTATTATTCAAATTTAAAATAATCTCTTGTTTACTCTTGAGAGAAAAATTTTTTTATTCTTCTCTAGTATTGTAGAGAATGTAAAATAAAAACTGACATAACTTTGAACTTCTAGGCAACTCCTGCACATGGCAGCAGAGAATTTGTCTGTTACATGTTAAATTCTAACTCTATTTAAACCCTGAGGTGGCCACAAAAGAAGAGCAGAAAGAGTAAGGAGATGGATTTTAGCAAAGAAATCATATCTCATAAGAACTAGAACAAAGAGAAGAACAAAGAGAAAGAAGTAAAGGTCGTTATGGGAAAGGAATTTTAACATACACAAATTGCATCTATTAGCTGTGTTCAGTTCTCACTTAAATTTAGACTTAGAAGTGATTTGTTTATTATCATTAAAAACTTAGTCTGATCTGCTAGATTATTTTGAAAATAAATCAATGCCTGTCTCTCAGGTCATTTTATGCTTTGTCACGTAAATTCGAGAAACCACAGAGTAAGAGTAGGCCCCAGCGCCTGTGCCAGGTAAAAGACCTTGGCTTTTGCCCACTCTCTTGCTGTCTTTTTTATTTTCTTTGTGAACTTCTGAAATTCATTTTATTTCTATGACTCACTAATGAGGTCCCTGTCGAGTGAAAAAATGAAATGCTTTTCTTCAGTTTCTCCACTACCCTCCTCCTGGGCTGCAGGCATAGGGCTGAATAACCTTGTAACTCAGGAAAAAAACTTGGTTACTGAGCCTCTCCGAAGTACCAGACACAGAGCTGTCTCCTTATCATTCTTGAATCTGAAAACCCCCATACTGCCCTGGCTCCAGGACTCATCGAAGCTGTCCATCAGAAAGAAGGACACACCTAAGGACAGGTAACTGGTCCAGCCCTGGTTTTTGATAAACCCCACATCCTATACACATATATAAATTCTTATATTATTAAAAATTCTTAAAATATTAAATGATTAAAAATTCGAAGTTGAAGCTTTTGCAATATCAAACTGTTAATCACTGAAATCGGAACACATAAAGATGAGATACTTCCTAGTTATCTACACGATAGATATTTTTTGGATGCTTTTTCTTTCTTAATACACATTTTAATAAGTAATGATATTTTTGTGGATGGCGATTAATCATTCCCCGGAGTTATTCTTTGAGAACAGGAGAAATACTAAAAGAATTTCCAATTTGTCTTCACTGGCTCATTTGAACAGAAAATTTTAAGTGTAGTTTTTACATGTTTAATGGATATGATTAGATAAGAAAAATGTGTTGTTAAAACCACAAGCT
Organism: Pteropus medius; assembly: GCF_902729225.1. Lineage (NCBI taxonomy): Eukaryota > Metazoa > Chordata > Mammalia > Chiroptera > Pteropodidae > Pteropus > Pteropus medius. The sequence continues at coordinate 5,228,792 of NW_024342475.1, forward strand.
TGAAAGCTAAACACACACGTACATACACACGTGATATCACATCTGACCCCATTTATATAGTTTCTCATTTTTATTCCTTGAATCATAATTATTAAAATTCTAAATGTGTTACGTTTACCCTATCAAAACTAATGCAGTTGGATTTATGCACATACATTCTTTTTTTCCTGTAGAGCCAGAGAAAACATAACTAAGCCATTTATATATTTAGAAGATATATGAAGGAGAATTTTTTAAATTCCACTTTTTGGTGGAGTGTACATTTTAAGTTATGAAAGTGTATTCCTTTGCCAATCTTACATAAAAATAATCAGTTAACATTTCTCGTCTCATCAAAATGAGTTGTCATTCAAATGATCTCAGAGAACAAATGACCAAAAACTTTAGACAATGAATTCTCTCTCTCTCTGTTTGCTATTGACCTTCTGAGATTAGGTCAGAGCCCCACCTCCTCTGTCCAAAATATCAGGTAAGTTTTAGTGTCTTAGTATTTCTTCAAGAAATTTCATGATGACTATAAAATGCTTTTCTCAAGTGAAAGCTGCTTAGTGATATTTAAGTTGTAATTTTTAAATACTGCTTAGCCTGTAATACAAAACCTGAAACATTACAAAGCAAATTATTGTCCAGAATTTGATAAGCAATCTACTTTTTGATCTCCTATCTCATTGAAAACTAGCCCAAAGAAATGGTCTGATGAAATTATACGCTGAATCAGAGTAGACAAATTCTTTTCTGAAATAGCTCCATGTTCTCGATAGTGAATTGTCCCACACAGAATGCGTGGGTGTCACAGAGGGACAATTCAAGCAAGGTACTCTTGGGGGAGCATAACAGGTCCAGTTTGACTAAAGCAGAAAGCTTTGCATAGGAAAGCAGGAGGAAATGGAACATCAATGGATTTCATAATTTACATTCTGTAAAATTATAAAATAACATGAAAACATACTAATTAAAGAAACATTAGAAAGAAACATTCAGAGAAGTCAGTATTTTAATAGAATTTAATAATCTTCATTGAGAAGAGAACATCCTAAATGTGTTTTTCAAGTGGTAGAGGAAGAACACCGTATGTATTTTTCATACATATTTTTTAATGAATGAAAAAATTGCTGTAAATAAAATAGATTGTTTTGACTGATAATCTTAACCTTCTACTATATTCAGCCAGATTAACTTGGTTTTTACAAATCGAAAGTGAGTTTTGTGTGGTAAATCAAACTAAATCTCATGTTCAAAAAAAAATTTAAAGATGTTAGTGTTGCCCTCTTGTGGCTGTTTCAAAGACTGGGTTGACGCTTTAAAAGGCCTGAGATGAGGAGTTTCTTTTACAATCAGGTGAGTTAGCCCTGGAAATTTGGAGAAACTGTTTTTGCTTGGTCTGGTTTAGAGAAGCTCGTGGACCAGTGAATTATGACCCACTTGAGGACCCATCTTCCTGTGGCTGTAGGAGCTGCTATGTAATCCAAAGTGAGTCTGGGTTTGGGATTAGGATCCCAGCTCTCACTGTCATCTTCATTGAGTCACTAAACAGTCTCTGAAATTGAGACCCTTAAAAATTGGTATTTCAATTCATTTACTCAGATCCATTCCATTTTGGAACTTCAGTCTGTTCTGGGGTCTGCTTCCCTGCTCAAGGTCTCCATTATCTGTCATTCAAAGTGAGTTGCCTATGTTCTCTTTCCCAAGAACCCTGAGCCGGCTGTCAAGAATGCTGGGTGCTCATCTCAGGTCTGCTTTTCATTTGATTCTTAAAAAGTTACTTTCCTATAAAAGAAAGAGAAAAGAGGAACCCACATTTACTGAGCTCCTAAAAAGAATCTTGTTCTCTACTAGGTGTTCTGTATGCCGAATATGAATTCATTATTATTCATGTAATGATTATGTAACTCAGATAATTATAGGAACTAATCCCAAAGAAATCAGAACGTGCATTCTTGTCCTCAGTTTACAGATAAAGAAATAGAATCTCAGAGAGATGAAATGACTTCATTAAGTTAACAGAGGCTTGAAGTGGATACAATTCAGATGATTTTGATACTCAAGTAATAGATATTACAGAGAGAGAGCAAGTTAGTGTTTATGTTTGAGAAATGCTGAGGGGAAAAAAGTTAAGCAGATTTTCTTCAGCATTTCTTGTGGCATTATATATCTAAATGTCCACAGTGATGTACTGTTGCACATTTCCAAACATCTTTGATCACAGATTAGTGCTCCGTAGGGCACATTTGAAAGCACTAATGTATGCCCACAGATTGTTTTCCAATATCTCATCTAATCAAATATCTTCCCTGATTAATTACTCCATCTCTAAGAGGTTTTGTTTTTGTTTTAATTCACATCTTTCTATAGTTGCCTTTAATGATATTTGTCATGATTTGTTTTAGTGTTGTAATTTAATTAAATATTTTTTCTTAGCTAAATTTCAAATTCTTAGAGGGTAGAAATTAGTTTAGAGATAAGTATAATACCTATCAGCGAATAAGCACTCAGTAAATAATTGTGGAATATGAAAATAGAATGGTGTAGTTATACACATTGCAATTTATATTTAAGTTTGCTTGGAATGTTCATGGCTGACATGTCACATGTCCCTGACAAGTTATTATTGTTTCAATAGAGGCATTGCATATCTTACTCTGAAGGGTGTCTAAAATAGAAATTGCAAGCATCACGGATTGTCAGAGAAGGATTGGATCGAAAGGAGATTTCAAGGCCTTTAAATCACATGCACATTGTTACAACCTTAGTATTAGAAGGGATTATATGAGTCTGAAAGATGAAAAAAACAGAGATTTTAGTTTATCTGTAATGACTTAGTCTTCCAACATCTCGCCTACCATGGTTGCATTTGCATCTGAGACTTCCCTGAACTTTGCAGAGCTTGGAAGCAGTTCACTCCACAGCACCCGATTGTCAGTACTGAGTTGATTGAGAAGGGAAAGTTTTGGTGGTGAGATACTTAGTTGAAAGAACAAACGAGGGGCCAACATGAGAATGAAATGGCAGGCACCAACTTTATTGCAGGGAATGTGCTTCTGTTGTGGGGAAAGTGCTTCTGCTCTTGCTTCCTCGGGGACCACATGAGCTCCACATATATCAGAGTACAATAGTGGCATTCTGCCACATATGTGTGATACAATAAACTGAATCATGCTTACATGACCTGGGCTCAGGCGCCGTACTACACTAATGTAACATTCTAAATCCAGGATCCTATTCCTAGCCACAAGCCTGGATCACAGCGAGACTTGGGACCCACCAGGCCTGGGACCAATACCTATTCATCTCAGAGAAGAAATATGGTCTCAGAATTTGGGGGCTGGAAGAGTTCTTAGTGATCATCTTGCCAGGTTATTTTCAAACTGTATAAAATCCTGGGATGAGAGAAGTCTGGGAAAGTTTTATTAAATTTCTATTTCACAAGATATGTTTAAGTATTTCTAAAACTTAATAAAGTTTGAACACATCAGATGCCACTTTTTTTTTACCTAGTGCTGCAAGTTTTTAACTTTACTTGATTAAAGAATATCTTGAATTAGAAAATTAATTTCTTAATTTTTTTATCACAATTTCTCAAGGTCAATACAATCAAAAGAACATAAATTGGGTATAAAGACCTGTATAATATTGCAACCCTCAATCATAACTACTAATTTCAATTGATATTTTTGTTCTGGCTGAATTGACTTTCTCATAATCAAAGGTTTATGGACAATCTCATGACATATGCTTATTCTAATAAAGCATCACATTTGCTTTTTCACACTTTGGATTTTTTCTCAAAACTCTAGTTTCAAAACTTTCCCCTAGGTTTGCCAAGGAGAAAACTTGGACTCAGAGAATAAAGGCTAAAATCAGGATATTTTAACTCCAACTTTGCTGTTTCGCATTTCAGTACACTCTGCTCGGACTAGTGGCTGAGGAGGAAATAAGTTGTTCAATGGAAGAGAAATTAAAAATTATAGTTTTTATTTATTTTTCTTCATATGAAGTCACTTTTAGATCTATGCAAAAAGTAGCCTAAATCTGATTGAAGTCTATGTTGATCTGAGTTCATTATAACCACCAAGAACGGACTTTGGCTCACCAGTGGTTCATCATCTACTGATTTGTCCTTTGTAAGTCTTCAAGAGTCCTCATTTTGAGAACATAGGATAATAGATAGACTTTTGCAAGAGCATGTTAGAATCCTCCTTAGAACTCAGGAATCTCGAGTTACTTTTAGAGTGAGGTCAGGCGATTATTTTGGGGAGGAGGATGTATGCCTTCCAGTCAGTGTTGATTCATCTCACTGCGTGCGATATACACTGGGTACGGATTACTCAGTAATCACTTCCAGACAAGTATTTGCAGGAAAGCTAACCTTCCCCTAAACTATTTGGAAGGCAGAAAAGAAAATGAGTTTTTATTCTTTGTCAGATTTATAGATTTGCACTTTCTGTGCTTCCAGCTAATAAACATTTAACTTTTGAAAATTAAATTTGTGTGTTTTAGAAGAAAGGCATTTTATTTACTAGCTTTTCATGATCACTTTTTCTCCTACAAGGCTATTCGTGTTAATCTGAATTAATAAAAAAAAAACCATGATATTTTATTCATTTCCTATTCTTTTGGGGGGGGGAGGCAAGTGAATGAATGAACTAGACTTTTCTAATTAGACCTCAATTATCGTCTCCCATTTTCCTGAATGCTATCTTCGGAAAGGCACCACAGTTAGGAGTATAGAGAAAACATACCAACTATCTTTTATTATATTTTAGAACATCATAAAGAAGAGATAATTTCAAGAATAAACTATTTTCATAACATCTACTATCCAGAAGCATTTTTTCTGTTTCTATTCTTTAAAGCTGCATGCAACTTAGATAATAATTAAACTCTTTTTGATAGAATCTTAAAAATAATCTTTAGAAACTCAAACAAAGGCCCATGTTTAGGCCAAAGTAATGACTTCTCCAAACCTTTCATTCTGTGACTGGTGGTAGTTTTTAATTTTTTAATTCATCAATTCATTAATTTATTCAACAAATGTTTATTAAGTGTATACTATGTTTCAGGAAGACAAAACTTGTTCGAAATGAATTCGTTTTAGTGACTTCATATATACACAAATATGTACACCCAAAGAAAAATATATAAATATTGGAAAGATGTTTACCAATCAAATGTTTTTTGTGTGTGTGTTTTTTTTTTTTATCTTTAATGGTAGGGTTAAAAGCAATTCTAATTTTTTTCTTTTATGCTTGTTTAAATAATCTAAATATCTTTGAAATAAAAAGTTATTGAAAACATTTTGGGGCATCTAGGAAAAACTATCATATTCCAGATATTGAAACATTAATACAAAGTTGAATCTTGGCATTCTTTGGTGGAGAAGCCACAATTAGGTGAAGACATTTATAAAAAAAATAATAGAATGCATCATGAGAAGCACTCTAATATAGTTGAGCTGTATAAGTTCAAAGGAAGAACACTGAACTTCCCTTTGAAGAAAGGGAAATGGAGGTAATAATTGGGAATTTGGGGTAGATAATAAGTAGATTACAAGTTGAACAAGAAAGAGAACTACATTTCATGCAGAGGGAATAGAATGTGCAAGTGCACAAAGCTGCGTAAACAACTGATATATTATTTGATAAGAGTGAGAAGATAGGTCAGGATATAATGCACTGGGGGAAATTGCAGGAAATAAAGTTAAAATGTGCCCAGGGAGCAACATCATAAAAGGTGCAGTGGGCTGAACAGTGCCACTCTCCCCAAAAAATGTATCCACACTCTAATCCTCGGAATCTGTTAATGGTACATTATTTGTTTAAAAGATCTTTAAAAAACGAAGGAATTGAGATTAAAGAAATCATTCTAGATTATCTGGGTGAGCCCTAAATCCAATCACAAGAGCCCTTGTAGGAGACAGGTGAATGAGAGGACACTGAGGAGAAGGCCATGTGAAGACAGAGAGGCAGAGACTAGGGGAAAGTGACTACAAGCCAAGGAATGCTGAAGATTGCCTTCCGGAAATTAGAAGAGGCAAGAACAGACACTCTTCCAGAACCTCTGGAGGGAACATGGCCCTGCTGACACTTTAATTTTAGACTTCTTGCCTCCAGAACTGTGAGAGAATACACTTTTGTTGTTTTAAGCCACTAAGTTTGTGGTAAATTGTTAAGAAGCCATAGGAAACTAATTTTTAGTGCATTATATGTCATATATGAAAAGCTTTATATGGACTTTAGTTGGGAATGAAGGGAGTGAAACCATTATATTTCTGTTACAATTCTAAGTATAGGCAAATATCCCTTTGTGACCTAGAAGTGAGGACTCATAAGTTTTTCTAAAAATTATAATGAAGAATAAAAAGCCAATTTATTTCTGTTTATAAATATGCCTGAAATACACAGAACCACATATTTTATATGCATAGGATTAAATGCTCAATCATTTAGCACTTTTCATAGGGAACCACAGTGCTCAGTATCATGGTTGCACTGAAATCAAAGATAACATCTTCAGGAAAACGTCCCTTTTAAAATAAAGATTATTTATATAAATGCATCTTTTTTAAGCCCAATTCTGATTTGAATAATTTTCTTAGCCTGTCCTAATGTTTGCCTAGTAGTTTATTGATGTATAATAATACTTTCTGTCTTTGCCTTTCAGGATAGTTTTGAATATAAAAAATGAAATACTATATTATTTTGCAGAAGGAGATATGAAACTGAATGTGAGGATCCGTAGGTACACTTCTGCCCATGAAGACGATGGAGTATTAGGGAAATGTGTTAGACAGCCTGTCCTGGGGGCCCACGAGGCTCCTAATGAAACCACAAGCTTTGTGCGTGTCCTCCTCCAGGTGGAGCAAAATTCAGACCACCTCGGTAATTATGGTTTTCTTCTGCCAGGTAGGAGAGACGCTAATCAAATAGGTAACTCATGATCAATATAGCCACACAAGAAATGAGAACAAAACTTTATCCTCCAGCTTCTCAGCCTGAAATAAGACTTCAGGACAATGTGAATTCTGGAACAATATTCAGGTCAGTCTAATTCAGGACTGAGTAACACGCACGCTTAGTAAGCGCCAACTGATGGGGCACGGGTCTGGGTTATGGCAAAGAGTGATCTATGGCTCTCTGTAAGAGATTTTCTTTGTAACTCCATCTTTTATCATTATAATTAATTCCCAAATTACATTTTTATAATGGAGATGAAGTGTATGGTAAAAAGAATTATCCTTTCACTGTTTTCTTAAAATTAATTTCTAAATTTAACTACATAGGGCTCAGTCATAGGATTTCTTTCGTTTCCTTAGCTTCCCTTATTTATTAAATTTAATTTATCGGGGTGATGTTAGTTAATACATTATATAAGTTTCAAGCGTACAATTCCATAATATATCATCTGTAAATTGCTTTGTGTGCTCGCCACCCAAAGTCTAGTCTCCTCTCATCACCATATATTTGGCCACCTTTACTTTTAACTTTCAGTTTATCTCTCTTGACTTTTCATTTTTATCCTTGAGTAAGAGATTAGTTGTTCCCAATGTTCCTTCTCCTCTTCTCCCTGATGCTAGCCATGCCCAGGGACACTCAAAATAAAAGCTTCATATCCCATATAAAGAAGTTCTGGCCGATGAGATATAAATAAAAGAGATTTATGGAATATCCAGGAAGTGTCTTAAAGGGAGGTCTATGTTTCTGTCATTTCTTCCTTTCTGGAGGCTTCAATATGTATGCGATGCTTTGATACGGAAACAGTGTATCGGCAACAGATCAACAGGGAGGAAGAGCTGGGGTTCTTGATGATTTGGGACCTCAGACCAGCCCCAGATCATTTACAATTAATTGACAGTGATATAAATTTCTTTATTGTTTAAGCTACTGTTATTTTGGATGTTTTGTACCACAGCCTAATCTCTTTTCCAAAGCAAAAATTAGTTGACAATTAAAGGTGTGGTCCAAATTAGCTGTATTGGCAATGTGTCATTGAAGGAATACAATAAAGGGGAAATAACTGCTACCATGAGAATCTCCTGCCTCAAAAATAAGTTGTTGATGTGTTTATTATAAACTTAATCATTCCATATATGCAGACCACTTTTTGATTGCAGGTTCAGAGCAGGCTCTGCATTAAGAAACTTTGTAGTGGGCAAAGACTAAAAGGAAAAAGAAGGAGAATATAACAGAAAGTCAAATAATCATGATTGCCCCTTCGAATTTAGATATTTGAAATTATTTTTCATCATAAAGAGAGATGAATCTGTGTATAACCTAGTGTGTTTTGTGAAGTTATAACACACTTTCTGCTTCATACTTCTGTACATGCAAATGTAGATTTTATAGAAACTATTAGTCCTGAAAAAGTTTTTTATGAATGTGCCTGTTACACCAACTCTCTGGACTGACCCTCTGCACATGCTATGAATGACTTTGTCGTTTCTATCAAAATAAACCATGATTATCACTCTATGTGTCTCCATGTGCTTTAGGATGATATTTATTTTTGTTGTATAACTTATTTTATTGCATTTAGCACACAGGGAAATGTAGAACAGAACCACAGTAGGCTTCATAATTTTATTGTTGCTTGCTAATTGATTGTCCAGTGTTGTAGTAGCCAAATAGCAAGGTGCTTAATATGTAGGAAGTTCATACACAGTCTAGGGGGACTAGTAAAGCTGAAAAATGAACAAGTGTAGAGAAAAATGCATATAAATGCATAGTTTTGGGGTAATCCAAAGAGGCTATAGCTCAGGGGAGCTATTGAATTAGTTTGCAGAGGAGGATCAATCTGTTTGGATTTAAACAACCTGTTTACTGTCTGATTCAGTCCACAAAGGAGGCCAGGAGATTTCATTCTCTTTGTTAGTCAGAATGAATCTACAGGGGGAAGTCAACCCTTCCAGTAACCTGACTTCAGCCCCTACCATCAATAGCACCATCAGAACAACAAAAAGCCATAAATATAGTATCTGCGCATCTATTGTTCTTTTCTTCTTCTTCACTTTTTGCCACTGTACCTCAGGTCAAAAACTGTAGAGAGAAAGCTCTACAGTAAAGGAAGAAGATTAAACTGAGAGGTGTGTATGTGTGGTGTGAAGTTCCTTTGTACAGCTGCCAGAAGAAAAGTTTAGGGTAAATAGAGCTTCGAGAGAATAATTTTGAACTTCAGAGAATAGTTAAGGTTCTTTGGCAAGAGCGAAGCAACAAACCATCAACTACCATTTCTCCTAACACTGGGTGAAGTATTCGTAGCTTGCTGTGAAATATTTTTTGCAGCTGTGATTTTTCTGTGTCTTTTAAAATTTTGTCTGATCACTTTCACAATAAAACTATGTCCATCATAATATATGGAGTGAGCATTTTCAAGTGAACATAGTACGAGTCTCTTTTTGAGGCAAAGATATGAAGAAAAAAAAAAAACTTTCACAAAAGACAGACCTGGACTTGAGTGATGAAAAGTGCCATCTCTTTGTCTCGGTGTCACTATCACGGTGTCCTGGCCCAGGCTGTCACGCTGTTAGGAACAGGTGCTTATGAATTTGTGATCACTGCTTGTGTCTAACCCTGTTTCCACATTTATGCTAAGATCTTGACTATCTTTAAGATGACATGGAAGGAAAATGTTGACTCCTTTGCTTAAACCTCATTTTACTGGATCTACATGGAAGTCACTGACCTGGGTATTGAGAACAGAGCAGCCTGACGTTTCTGCCCTCAGGGAGAGTAAGAGTAGAACTCTTACTGATCTGGATGGCATGGACACCAAAGTGAGGGGAGGCAGATGAGAGCCCACGTATTTGCCACTGGGTGTTTCAGCAGTGCTAATTATGTTACTACTTTTTTCATACTTTTTATGTGATATGCATGTAGAGAGGTTTAGATTTGATGTATAACCCCATACCTTGCATTTCACATCCACACGACTATGGTTCTCCATCCACTGTGGTTTTTGAAAATTCTGAAAAACAAAGTAGTTGACACTTCCCAATCAAGATTATTAAAAAATGCTTTGTTAATATTAACAATATTAACAAATGTATTGGAGGCTTCTCTGTCAAAATTATTTTTGAGTGACCTAAGGGACACACCATACAATTGTTTATATCAATTGTTTAATAAATCAAGATACTTTAAAATAGCACTAAGTTGCTCTCATTTCTCAGTAAAAAGAGAAACATTCCAGATATGATGAGTGGTACTCAAAATATGAGTTATTACTTAAAGACATTAAAATGTTAGGAAAGTACAATGATGAAACTAGCCTACCTAGTTTTCATGTATGCCAATTTCTACTGTCACTCAAGTACACATTCTCAGTGAAAAACCACCTGTCAATCAGATTCCCAGGTTATACCTCAAGAAAGCTAAGAAACACAACCCAAACTAAAAGTTACTGCATCCTCTCTTTGAAATAAAATAAAATATTTACAATTTTATTTATAAATAGCATTGAGAAAATTCTAACGCAAGAAGTATTTAGACCCAATTTATTTATAATACTGAAGCTAAGTTTAGAACAGACCAAAACTTCTCATTTATTGTGGATCTTAAACATGTGTAAGCCAAGAATAAAGTCATATATTATTCTGATCAAACAAATTAATCATATTTATTAACCTCATCCAGAATAAACAGTGTTCTGAATAAGGCTATAGGCAATCTTTTTAGACCATTTATAAAGTGCTAAAATTAGTACTTAGCAGAATACAAAGATATTTAGAGGAATATCTGGCTATCTGATGGTTTTAATAGGAACAGACAAACTAAATAAAAGTGTTTGACAATAATTCTGAAACATGTACGCTGTAAAAGGATTTGCTTATTCTAGTGGCAATTCAGTTAATGTGCATGTGTTTTATTCTTTTCTGGGTAAGATTTACTTTACCACTTTATGATTTCAATTGATATATGATAAGCCTTAGAATTTTGGGAACTTCATGATTCTATGAAAGAGATTATAAAATAGAGTTTCTGCCTGTATCATGAACATAAAAAATATCTGTAGATAACAAAAACACTCTATCTACTGTAAATATACCAAAGACTCACATGCAACCTGGTTACTCTGTGCTGGTGCCCATGTGGACATGCACATGGACACTCATGGGGAATTTGCAACAGAACACAGGGTGCTTTGCAGGGGCATAGGAGCTCCACATTCCTCCAAAAACTGTTGTTTGGGTTGAATTCTGTCCCTCAAGCAATTTTGAAATTTTGACCCACAGAACCTGTGAAAGTAAACTTTTCTGGAAATAAAGTCTTTACAGATATATTTAAATTAAGATGAAGTTATTTGAATGGATCCTAATCCAATGTAACTAATGTTCTTATACGAAGAAGGAAACACTAAGTGAAGACAGACACACATCGGGACAACACCATGTGACGACCGACAGAAGCAGACAGTGCATTGATGCAGCTGCAAGTCAAGGAACACCAGAAATTGCTGTCCACGACCATAAGCCGGAAAGAGGCCAGGAAAGATCTTCCCCTGCAGGTTTCACAGGGAGCATGGCCCTGATGAGATTCTGATTTTGAACTTTAGTCTCCAGAACTGTAACGCTGTACATTTCTGTTGTTTAAAACCACCCAATTGGTGGTATTTTGTTAAGGCATTTCTTGAAAATTCATAAACTATTCTTTCCTCTTTACATGGATATTATAATCAAAGCCATCACCTGACCGGTTTTCGTGTACCATCAGGTAGCCTTGTCATTTGCTGTATCGTTCAATATAAGATAGGTTATGCTCTGGTAACAAGCAACTCAAAAATTTCGGTGGCTTAAGAAAATAAGGGTTTGATTTTCTCTTCTATACACATGGAATGCCAGTCAGCAGTGAGACTTCTTTGTATCACTGTTCCTCAGGAACCCAGTTTATGACTGTGTCATCTCAAAACAAAGATTTAAGATTTTAGAAAAGAGAAGGAGACATGGAATATTATGCACTGACTTTTAAATGCTTCGAGCCAGAGTGACATCAGAGAATTCATTTGCACTTCATTGCCCCAAAGCAAGTCATTTGGCCTTGCCTAATATCTAAGAGATGAGAAAGTGCTATAGATTAGAAAAAGACTTTTAAAAACCAATGTATTGTTGCATTCTGATTTGAACGAACTATTAAAAACTAGGAAGTAATAAGAGAAATTCATTACATTAAGATATTATTTTAATTTTTGGTATAATTAATGGTAATGTTTAAAGTATGTTTTTAAAAATAAAATATATTAATATAATGGTTGTTATTTATTTCACAATAATCCAAAGTATGAAAAATTGATGGGGATATAGATCAATTATGATTTGGTATGAGTTGAAGTTGGATGATGGTATGCGAGGGTTCATTTATTATTCTCTTTTTTCTATATATGCCGAAAACTATCATAATTAGAAAAACAAGATTGGCTGAACTTGGTAAATAACAACTAAGCTCCCACCAATTCTCATGATGTGAAAAGGGTGAAATATCTCATTAGCAGTTCAGCTCCAAATGTATTGGATGAGTCTAAAGGGTTTTTGATATGGAAGTGAAGAGGAGAGATGGTTTGGGGCCTGAATTCTTTTGGGATCTGTGTACCATAGTTTAGTGGAGATTGTGTTACAATCCAAATCAAGTTTAGGTTCTTCTAATACACTATCAAGTCAAAAATAACTATCAACTTTACGCAAATTTCCTTTGTCTCTCATTCATTTTACTTCCAATGCAATTCGTTGACTCACGAACGTATACAAGTGCCTACTTTTATTGTCTCTTTATTAGTGCCTTAGCAGCTATCATCAAAGTAATTATTTTTATTGCTATGTATTTAATTTTAACTTGTCTCTTGCATGTTGCTACAAGTCATTTGCAAATTCTCACATCTATGGAATATCATAACCACATGTGTTGTTGTCAACTTTAAAAATCAATTTCTCCCTTGTTCCCATAGTGAAAATGATTACAGGTTATATAAATGCAAGTTTTATCATGACAGTGGAGCAGAACTGATGTGGCATACTAATTTATTCATTAAAGTGCAAATGAACAATTATAATCGAGGGTGGTTACAAAGTTTTCTTCTGCCACTGTTGTCCTGAAACACATGCTCCATTCAGATGGGAGACAGAGGAAGACAGAATCTTTGGAGACCTTAAAATGCTTTGATTTTGACCCCTCTAAAAAGTGAGGCGGTAACACCTTTTATCTGGTTCCTAAAGTGGAGCGATATTGCCATTGAGGAAAATATGGAAAGAGAAAGGAAAGGAGGAAAGAAGAGAGGGAGGGAGGGAGGAAGTCAGGAAGGAAGTAAGGAAGGAGGGAAAAAAAACTTTTAGGAAGTAGAATTTCATAATTTCTATCAACATGATATTCAATACTTTTTAAGTAATTATTAAATCGAACACTCGTAAAGGCATATTCTCTTTGTGTCTTTCATAAAGTGACATCACAGCAATTATTCAACAACTCTTCAGTTACAAATCTAACTAGATCACACAATCTTCTATTTTAAACATTGAGGGATGAGAAGGCAAAGCCCACGCATATTAACTCAGATCTTTGGCTTCGAGTAGGATAGGCAGGACAATCACAAAATACATCAATTGGCAACATGTAGGAAATCAATGAAACGGTGTAATTATGTTAAGCTGAAGATGTTCACTGTAGGTTTGGCTGTCCAAAGGGACAGGCCTGCAAGAGAATGGGGATTGAAAGAGAAAAATGGAAATCATTCAATCAAATAAATGTTAAGAATGAGAGCAGTGAACACAATCTCAGGGAAGGGAAAGTTCTGAGCATATTTTGGGGGATTACTGGACCAGCCTGGCCAAAATAGAGAAGGTAAGATTAAAGGGAAATTTCTCAAAATTGTTCAGAATCTCCAATAATGTCCAGGACTTTAAGCAGCTTTTAACCCATTTCCCATTTGCCCCAAGAATACTTGCCGGCGGCACTTGCAGCTACAGCATTTACCCCGATATAACTTGTAAATTACAGTCCTAACGTATCTCGAAGGATATTTGCCAAGAAATATCTTGCTTTGATTATTTTATTATTTTATTATTTTCATATCACTCTAGTATATCGATAGTCTTGGAAAACAAATAAAATCAAATAAAATCATTCTATTTATAGCATTCTATTTGTTGTAGTGGTATTTCCATTTACAAATTATAGTAATTCTCCATCGCTGAAAATGTCAAATCCTAGAAAACGTAGCATTCCTATGCGTAATGTTAACATCATTCTCAAACAGTTGTTAGCCAAAGATTCATTTCATGAATCTGACTTATGTATACATTTCTGTTACATTAGTATAAGAGACAAGTTCTGTTTAGAAGTAACTCCAAGAACAGTTTTTACATTTTATTTTCACATTGAAAACCATTCACATTTGCTTCAGCCTCTAAGAGAATGTTTATGTAAAATTAAATTAATGCTGGCAATGAGCTGCACTTTTTTTTTACTAAGGAAGAAATGGGTTAAAATCAGGAATTAACACAAAGTGGCGCTTTAAGAACTGTGCTCTTGCGGCTGAAATGCTTATAAAAAGTAGCTTGCAATGTCGACATTCTCTCCATGCTACTTTGTCTTTGCACCCAGTCCCGAAGAAACCTGTATGTAAATATGAAAATAAAATGTTACTCATCAAAATCAACATTTCAATTATGCATGTTGTCATGGTTTTCAAGCTTGTACATTAGCATAGGGTCCCACTTTGGGGATGTTGACTAAATTTGCTTGCATAATATATTGTGTTCAATGATGCAAGGGCCATACATATGGTTTATTCTCCTGGTGATAGCAGAATACATTGTAGTCTTAATTTTTGACACTGTGTTTCTTTGGATATTAAAAAGACATGCTTCTGGGAGTTTTTTTCTTCGGGCATCCTTAAACAAAGAGGCCTAGCATTCCAAACAGTTTTATTATCTTTCCATATCTCTTAGAGTGTGGTTGACATGACTATATAGGCAATATCTAGGGTTAATGCTTACATGGGGGGGTGATCTGTTTCCTAGCATTTACGAAATGCCATGCACTGCAAAGCGCTTCTCATCTTTATCTCCCCAAAGCTCAAATGTTTTGTGTGGCAGTTACCACTATGCTCTTCTTTTGGCACCTGGGGAAACTAAGACTCAGAAAAGTTAGGTTATTTTCTGAAGGAAAACAGGAAAACATAGCCAGGAATCAAACCCCTGTTGTCTACTTCAGATACTGCACTCGTAACAACTATAATATATATATGTATATTTACATGTATGTAATATATACATTTATTATAATATGATATAGTATTTTATACAAATAATAACCACAATATTTTATATGTTACATAATTATAATTAATAACTATAGCATTCATGTATCTATATAATTAATAATTATATTAAATTATTAATAAATTTGGATAATATAATTTAGGTATATAAAATAGGTAGATAGAAAGACACATGTGTATCTACACATAAACATGTGTCTATCTACACATACACATGTGTCTTTCTATCTACCTATTTTATATTTCTGTATATAAATATGTACAGAAAAATATTTACATGTGCATATGTATAGACATACATGTATGTATGCGTGTCTATACATATGTATATATATGTGTACATATATTCATTATATATATAATTCATCTGTTTAATTTTGTCCACTGAGTTTATTTTTATTTATTTTATTTAACATTAAATTTATTTTTATTTTTCTCTCTTTCTTATTGCAAATGCATGTTTTTGTCTACAGCCCAAATGCTGAAAACTATATCTAATTAAACTAAATGATACTATTGTCCATGCAAATACAGGTCAAGAAGAGTCTTGCAGTGATTCCTAAAGTACCAGCGAGCTGTGCTGTGCTGTGCTGGTTTATGTGAAAACTCTTCAGGAAATGGTCTATTAAACTAAGTTATCTAACTTCTGCCTATATGTTACTGCATTGTTATGTAAGAAAAAAAGAAATTATTTGCTATCATCTCTGGATTATGTCTCAGCACTTTGGCGGTAGCATTTATTTTTTATATGATTGAATGAAGTCCTGTGGAGAAGATAAAAGGAATCCTCCACTTGAAATGCCCTTCACCTCCATTCATCTGTGCAAATACCTCAAAGCTACTTCCTTTGTGACATTTGCCTTGGTCCCTCAACCAGAGTCATCTCTCTCTTCCTCTCTCTCTGTCTCGTTCTCTCAAGACCGGCCATAATTTTTAAAAAATAATTTCTCTCTACTTTCTACATTGTATTATAGTTATTTTTGCACATCTCTAATTTTCTCTATAGATTTTGGCCATTTTATGTTCAATTATTCTTCTTGTTTCTCACTCTCTGTGTATTAGTAGGGTGTTATGGCATTGACCAAATATTTGTTTAAACAGTGGGATTATAGCATAGAAAATGCCCAAGCAAAGCAGAATCGAATTTTACTTGTTTGGCATTTGTTTTTCAAACTGTTGTTCAAAGATGAACTAAAATCTCTCATGGTGAGTTTGACAATTTCATTGAATTTATTGGCTCTCATTGACTAGACTACAGATCATGTCCCCATCCGGTGGTGCTAACAAGAGAATTTTACTCTAATAAGAGTTAATTTACTTTTTTGTTGTTGTTCAATCATAAACTTTTAAAAAACACATATGCTAGTTATTATTGGAAATAATTTCTAAAGCTCTGCCCTGGAGGAGTAAATTGTATGATCTACTTGTTTTTATTACCTTTCCTGGTCATGACTTCTAAGCAATAAGTAAGGATAGGGAATAAATAGAGAAGTCAGCAGGTTACAAAATGAATGCACACTAGAAAAATAGGGTAAGTACATTGTGTTAATTCTGAAGTGATAAAGACTACCTAAGTTGTAATTTTGTTTTCTAAACTTCCCGAGGTTCTTTGGTAAGTATATAATTATCTACAAGAATCTAAATTAGGAAACCACCTTGGCACTCAGCTCACTAGAAACCGAAATTTTTGTTGTAGACCCCAGATATTATGAAAACTTAATTGACTTAACATCCCTGTGGTGTAGTAGAGTTTATATTTTCATTAAATCTACCTATTCCTAAAATAACTATTGTAGATTATCTTTGAGAACTAAACTGCAAACATGAACCAGTACTAAAATATAGCTCCTTTTAGAGGATGGTCACATCTATAGAATGTCACAGAAAATCTGTGACGTTTCTGAGATTCTAAACTGCTAACTGCACCTGTGTTAGAAGCACTGCATCTGCTTTTATGTTTGTTAAAGGAGTGGATACCCAGAACCCCATATCACAGGCTTTCAGAAAGACAATAATTTGTCACAGTAAAGTGGACCTTTAGTTAGATAGAGGGTATGAAACCACTAATCTTAGATTTTGATCAAATTTTTTAGGTGTCAGAAACCTAAATGATTAAATGAACTAATGTATCTTGCTTAAGAAACAGATGTCCTGAAATATTAAAATCTTTCATTTTCTATTTTTCTCAATTCTAGTCAGCATTTTCTGCACATCTTCTCTAGAAAAATCTAGAATAAGTATATTCTAAAGCCTGTCATCATTTTGCCAAAATGAATGGTTGCCAAGACCAGTATTTCTCAAACTGAAGTTGGAGACTGATTCCCATACATAGTCTTGCTTGGAACATGTTGTAACTTAATTTACTCCCTTCTTCCTGTTCCCCGCCCCTTTCTGCTTCAAAAACTCTTTCTGTGCTCAATTACTCATTGTCCCTTAAGATGACATACCAGTAAGTATGAGTTTACAAATCTAGTTACATGGGGACTATTTTCCACTATCTCATTTGGCAAAGAACATCAGAAGCACTCTTGAAGAAGGGGTGGCATCTCCGGCTGGGAGTCTTTGCTCTCTACTGCTGACAAAGGAAGAGTTAGCATCTGAAACAGAAGAGAAGTTTAATAAGAAGCAAATGGAAATAAGCAAAATATAAAGGGTGTATAATGGCAGATTTCATTAATTTTTATCCATATATGTTTAAATGATCTACATGCATCCCACATATATTTTTTTTAAATCATTAAAATAATAAATGCTCATTTCTTCTGAAAATATATGACTTGTCATATATTAATTAATTAATTAATGATTAAGAAAAAGATGTTTATTATACACATTTTAAATTTCCCCAAAGACGTGACACATTGATATCCATTGAAGTGTTTAAGTTTCTCCTGAGTAAACTCACCCTTGTAATGTCAATGAAATGCTTCTTGAAAAAATCTGATAATTCATAATTTATATGAATTAAATTAATTTATGTGATCCATAAAGTGCACAAGTAATTTTCTTCCAAAAATGCACCTATCAGGTAAATCAATCAACCATTCAAATATTGAGAAGCTCTTTTGTGTTTTCTACGAAGTGAAACAAACAATATTCAAAGTTAGTTTCAAACAGTGTAAAAACAATTGAGAAATGTTTTTAGATGATTAAGTATGGCCAATAGAATAACCAGAATATTCTGAAATGGGTGTCTCAGGAAGAATGTCAATGGTGTTTGACACTTCTGAGATTCAAATTGGATGGTGATGCTTTTCCTCCTTCTGCTGTGAGGTATAAACAAACAAGACCAAATCCAGTCCCCTGTAGAGTAACTGCTAGTTTGGGGAGTGTTCTGGCTGCAGCATTTGCATCAAAAGACTCTGAATCTTAAAAGCTTGGAACATTTCATAGACAACTTACAATTCACTCATCATTGTAACATGCTCAGCAGACACTGAAGTTAAGTGTATACATTGTTATTAGTTTAAGTACAATATTTGTAGCCACTTACAAAGATATGGTGAATAATTAGAAAGTCTTTTACTTTTCTTTTGATTCAAACACAGACTTTTCTATTTTCACTCTATATTATTAACCGAGAGCCCAGACAGGCCCCTCAATTCAGGGTCAGGCATTTTATGCTCATTGTTATTTGACTTTGCTAGATAGCCTGCCTGTGAAAGAGAAGATGATGGAATTTTAAAGTAGATTGTGTCATAGCTGTATAAGTAGAGCTTGTTATAGGCTTATAATAATTACACAGACTATTTTGCGTACCTTGTTTCATAACTCAAAATGTGTGTTTGCTCTTCCAGGGAGCCACAGAGTTTAAACTTTGTGTCCATTTGAAATTTCAGGTGCCAAAGGATGCTTGATTTAACAAGGTATAAAAAGGAAAGGGCATCAGATGGTTGGTGGTCCTCTAGGCAAGCAAGCAGCACCTGAGGTCCAGCATGAGTGATGGGGTGACTCCATAGGCAGGTGGAGCCGATTGTCCCCAGAAGTCAAGGCAGTTAGCAGACTTGAAGTCTGAGAGTGGGGCCACAACTCAGCAACCAGAAGGGGCTCCTTGGAGAGGAGTCTAGTAAAACTAAAGAAATGTGTTCATTCCCAGGTCTACATTATGGCTTTCTTGGGCTCCTTATGCTATAAATAAATATGAAATATTTTACTTTATGACTGCATTAGTAGAAACACAAATGTAATCCAAGCTGGATTAAATTCACCATTTTTTTCTGATTTTTTTTTAATTGTGTACATATAATTGAAATGACCTAAGAAAATAATTAAGCTAATCCTGAACTCCTGAACATAAGTATAGTTTGAAAGACTCCATCGATAAAGTTGTGATTCCCCAATCCAAAATTTCCAGAAAGAAGAAAAATAAGCAGTTATCCTAAATTACATAGTCTTGGCAATAGTGGCTGCATTGTTTCTCAAATTTTGTCATAGTCCTAAATTTGTGGCAGTGTAAAAATCAGAGATTGTTCCTCAAGATTAACAATTTCAGAGAAAAATCATTTTGATTTTACTCTAATATTCTAGATTTTTGACAACTTTCCTATTGTATGGTGTGTTTTTCCCCAAACATTTAAAGGTCATTGCAAAAATAGGAACAGCACTGTTAATTTCTGTTTTAATTATAAAGCCTAAGTACATTATCTATTGCATACCATTTATACTTTATTTAGCAGACAGTTTGTTTATATGATGACATCTTTGCCTAAGACTTTTACAAATGTTAATTCTCACTTAATCTTCATAACAATATATTATGGGTTGAATTGCATCTCCCAAAAAGATATTTTGAAGTCCTAACCTCCAGAACCTGTGAATGTGACCTTATTTGGAAGTAAGTTCTTTGTAGGTATAATAAAATTAAGATAAAGTCATACTAGAGGAGTGTGGGCCCTAAGTTCAATATGGCTGGTGTCCTTATTAAAAGAGGTTATGTTATGTGTTTTTTACCATAATAAAATACAACTCTCGTATATAACTAACAATTAAAGAGATGGATCTGTTACCTAGAGTGACATGAGAAAAATCTGTTAGTATTTTACAGTTAACCAACAGACAAGAATTTGAAAAGCACTGAATGTCATATCCAAATGAAAGATTTCACAGAAATTGGGCTATAGTATCCTCTGTGAAATCAAGACATCGAGAGCAGCGGCTGGAGGAAGGCCTTCTTTCAAAGTGGGCAATTAACTCCTGTGAACATATTCTTTTCTTACAGAATCATGCCTTGTCAACCCAGCCTGCTCTAAGGGGGACTATTTTTCTGTATGGTGCTTTCTCAGCAAAAAAATTGAACTGCGACAATAGAGACTTAGAAGTATCTATCTGTAGCAATGTCTGAAGATGGCCTTCAGCCGAATCTTAGCAAGAAAACAAAACTTTACTTGAAAAAAAATGACTAAATCCTAATCTTAAGTGAAAAATACTTCGCTGTATATTATTTATGTAGGCAGCAAAGCACAGTTGTCCAAAGTGTGGACTTAGAAGAATTTGAATTCCAGCTCTGCTACTCACCGCTTGTGGTACTTTGGACAGATCGTTTACCTACCTCTCAATGCTCTAGTTTCCTCTGTAGAGGGAGATAATAACAGTATCTGCCTCATAGGCACAGGTGGTGTTATTAGTTTCTTAGGGCTGCTCTGATAAAGTACCACGACTGGGGCTAAAAACAGCAGAAATTTATCCTTTCACAGTGTAGGAGCCAAAAATCTATAATCGGCATTGGTTTCTTCTTGAAGGCTCAGAAGAAGAATCTGGTCCACGCTTCTGCCCTAACTAGCTCCTAATCCTTGGCACTTATTGGCTTCCAGTTGCATCGTTCCAGTCTCTGCCTCCATTGTCATATGGGTATCTTCTCTCTGTGTCGTTGTCTCTGTGATGTGTGTGTGTGTATGTGTGTGTGCATGTATGTGCGTTGGCTTGTTTTTCTTTATCTATCTACTCACACATACATATACATATACACATACACAGTTTGTGTGTTTAGGTCAGTTTGGGTAAGCTAACTGTGTTTCTCATATCACTCTTCTACATAGGAGCCCTGCTCCGAATATTTAAATTTATACAAAGATAGTCTCCTGGGAAGTATTTTATCAGGTTAAAAGATGTTTTCTGTTTTTGTCATTGATAAAGTTTCAGTCTTCTTGCCCATAGTACCAAGTGTCTGAAATCACTGCCATTATCCAACAGGTTGTCAGGAAGGCTCTGTGTGAGGGTTCCAGGAAAGGCGATATTAGAAGAGAGAAAAATCGGGGGCAGTGACAGAACTTTTTCTGAATCTTTCCACCTAACTTTTATTCTATAAATCAACTAGCATTCTGCAGAACCAAAACCTGTCATCACAGTTCCTCCCCTGGGCTGCAGGATTGTGATTAAGTGACTTGTTTAAGCCACAGAGATGTATTGGTTCAGGAACTGCCCCAGTGTAGTCTGTGATGAGGCAGAGACTGTTTAAAATAATATACGCTGTTGAAATTCAATTTATGAGTAAATAAATCAAGAATATAAAGAAAATATTTAAACGCTGGAACTGAAAGTGGGCAAAATATAGACTTCCCATGGCCATAGTAGAAACGAAAAGGAGACACCTGAGTTGTATAGAGCTGCATGGCCCTTGGCACTTGTCAAACATTGTTTGTATTCTGTTGTCAGCAAAATACACAATAATTCCTCTCTTCCTACAAATGCTCTCTTCCTTTCACACTTTAGTTTCTAGCCTAATAGAATAAAAAGGAAGAAACATATGGGAAGCATTTAAAGAAACGTACACGACAGGACACAAATGGAAGAGGGAGTAACAAATTGGGCGTGATGATGGCTTACCTCAAGAAAAGGTATCAGAGGAAGTCCTGATGTCTTTGAAACAGATAAATCAGGGGTGACTTTCTCTTAACACTTTTTTACATGACAAGTCAAGAACTGTGATTTAACGTTGTCTAGCCTCAAAAAGCAAGCAGAATTAATTACCCAAGAATAAGAAATATAATAAAAGAATTGAAAATGAAAGTGTTCGTTTTTAATTAAGAGAAAAATTATAGTAGTACACAATTAGGAAATGTGCGTATTTCATATACATGTATGCATGTGTGTGCACGTGCACACACACACGTAAATTGAACCAGATCCCTGGAGAAGCATTTCTGTCGATTATATTATTTGCGAAAGACAAAAGCACGATACATTCTTCCAAGAGTGCAAATCTAGTTTGAAATGAATGAGAAAGTAAATGGCTAATTCTTTAAAATTGGTGTTTACCTTGACTGAGAAACATTCTGCCATTACTGGGAGTAAAATATGAAATATCTCATTTTGAGAAAAGTGATATGGCTTATCCAATGCCAGTAAACCCTCTAGTTCCCCTAAATTTACATATGACTCTATGTCATTACTATAGAAATCACATATTTCTAAACCAACTCTCCTTTAAACCTCTCAACTATATCAGGCAATGATAATAGTACTTAATCTTAACTAGTGTTTAGTAGGTGACAGGCACTTTTCCAGGATCTTTGCAAATATTAACATACCTAATCCTCACAACATATTCAAGATGTGTTTATTAATTATTAGTTCCATTTTAACAGATGGGAAAATTGACTCAATGGGCGAAGTGACACATGTAGTAAGTAACAAAGCCAGTAATCCAAGCAAGCAGCCTTGCTCCAGACTTCATGTCTTAACTAGAAAGTATCATGACCTTATTGCAAATATATTTATGTTATTTTACTGGTGAGAAAGGTGAAAGGTTAAATGTTTCTTAAGGTCAAACAGCTGCTAATTAACAACCCAGTCTACCTCCCTCCCCAAACTTGTACTCAATCTCCTATTCCCACTCCCTTCCTATGTACCAACTAAATAAAATAGATTTAACTTCTTATAGAAAAGGACTCTACCCCATAAGGGTTGTCTCAAGAATTAGGTCAAATCATGTATGCAAAGAGCTTAGTGCTCAACACACAGTAGGAGCTCAAATTTAGCAAAGATTTTTCATTATTATATTAAGTAGATAAATATACTGTATTTCATAGAATTTAGGAAGTTGTTATAGCTAAGAAACATCCCAGTATCAGAGATGCTACAATGTGAAAATACACACACTTTTTAATTGATAAAATGTGATACTCTTTACATGTTAGGTTTTCAATCAGGGTTGAATAATAGATTGTTTCAGCATAACTGTAGCTGCTATAAAATTCTAAGTCATTATTATGTGCATGATAAGGCAGTAGGTTTGTATACTCATTTTTAATTTTCTTAGCAATCTGCTAAGGCATTATTATTATTTCATGGCATAGATAAGACAACTGAGACTTAGAGAAATTAAGAAATTCGTTCAAAATCAAATTATTAAGTGGGAGAGTCCAGATGGCTATTTAGTCCTTCTGATCTTAAAGTCTTTAGCTGTACTGCACTGTGGTGCATCCACAATCCTATCTTTGGATACTTTTTCTTAACTCTTTTCTCTGTGCAGTCTTTCAGCTCTTGGATTTTGATTCTTTTCACACAGTAAATAGCAATAACAATGGCCTCAAAGAGCTTTCCCAGGATCAAAGGAGGGAAAGGACTTGAACATTGAGGGATGGGCTATCAAGCATGATGCAAAGGCAGAATTTTTCTCCCTTCTCTTTTTTCAGTATTAATTTCACTCAGGAAATACATTAAGTGAGAAGTCCCAAAATACATCTCAACTCTCTCAAGAATTCAAAAATACAGAATAAATTTAAAAAAGAAAGTTAACATTTGAAAGCCATACAGACATAGCACTGGGTTCTAGTCTTTAAATATTTATACAGTAAGTTTTGTTCTGCTACAAAGTAATCACCTATCATTAAGTTTAAAGAAATAATAGAATAATGATATCCATATTTCACTGTTGTCTAAGATAGGTACATTAATACCTGGCTTTTTAAAGGACCAGTCCTAAGCTTTCTGTGTGACCATCCTGACATTTATATTTTCCAAGGTCTAGTCCACATCATGATAGGTGTCTTGCCCAGAATAAACTCTTTTCTTCTAACATATTTTCATAATTAACAAAAAGAAATATTTTCTTTTCAGGACAACCTACTATCTAGGATAAAAGAAGAACAACACTAGTTTATTTTCTTTTAATTGATCATTATGCATGAATTCATTAACATTAGAAACAGCCACTCCAAAAGGTGTTCTTAATTTTCTATCTCAATTTCGTTGTCACTGTAAAAGAGAAAAAGGGGGACAAAATGACTTAGAGACACTTCAAATTAAGCTCTGTTATAAACCTAATTTTTTTTTTTTCATTCAGAAGAGTCTCACTTGAATTAGACTGTTGGAAAAAAAAAATGTAAACCTCTTCAGCAGTAGATTATTTACAGGGTAGTTTCACAATAAGAAAACAAAAAGCAAAAAAAAACCCTACTACTACTACTGATAATGAGCTTTACTCTGTTTTGTGCTACATGAAATTAATGTTCAAGTACATTAATATAGAAGAGGAAAATGAAGCCTGGTAGGTTGATAGTGTGTGATGAGTTGTCCCGACTTGTCTTCCTGACAATAAGTTCCAGCAACCGACTTTACAACTTCAGTGACTGTTGCACCAGTAACAACCAACAAATTAAACATACATAAGAATTCAATCACTTTAATATTTGCAATATCAAGGTTCTGGAATAAAATTTTCCCATTCATGAATTTACTAGTAGATTTTAAATATTAATAAGAAGCTAATTTTGCAATAAAGAGGACGACTACAAGAAAAATCCATCACCTCTCCCCAAACTTTCATCACCATTCCACAGTTCTCTGCCACACTTGTTTATTGGCTTAATTGAAAGATACATTTTTTTAAACTGAAAAAAAAAAGTTAAAATTTAGAAAGATGTAATTTATAAAACTAAAAAAGAAACTAGCTAAAATTTGGAATTTTATCTTTATTAATTAAAAAAACAACTATATTATACTTGGTTGGAGGGATAAAAAGAATGAGTATGACTTGCTTGAGGTTAAAAGAAACACCATCAATTATATTTATAAATAGCTATAGATTTTGAGATAGCCATGAAGAAGTCACAAACACAGCTCATGGTTGGTATTTTAAAATTACTTTTAAAGTGATGGAAAATTGAAAGGAGACTTTTAATTGTAGGTGAAAGAAAGGTAAGTTTATTGCTCCGTGAGATTTGATAGGAGGTTTGAAACGTGCTTTCTGAGGATTTGTGGAGACTGCCACTAGACCTCAGCCTGACTCTGTCACTGAGGAGATTTGCAAAGACTCAGAAACATGATCTCTTTAGATTTCCTATCTTCTCATCTTGACAGCAAATCTCAAAATCTTGAAACCAAACAACAAAAACACCACCACCAATAATAAGCAGTAATATATCTCCATCACAAATTCTGCCTGAATTTAGGAATATTGCTTTTGTTTTGCCCAGCAAAACAAAACACCACAAAAATCTGTAAGCTCAACGAGATCTTAGTAAACAAATCTAGCATTTTGTTTCTCAGTCTTGTGTTTATGTACTTCATTATCTTTCCCCCAAATAAGAAGATAATTGCTTTCAATTGGTGTAAAAAGCCATTCAAGAAGTATTTAAAAAAAAAAAAATAGCAAACACACAGAGCTCGAAATGTGAATAAAATCTCCATTTCTAGTAAGAATTGCAAATTTCAAACACCATTTTTCCCTGCTTTCATTTTGCAAGATTAAAAACAATCCTACCGCTGATGAATTCTACCTCTTTCACTAAGGTAGTGACAGAGCCTTCTGGAAGAATGTGTAAATCAAGGGAGATGTAAAGGAATAATCTAGAGAATTAGAGATCATTTGGCAGGGTACCTGTGGAAAATTGAAAGGAGACTTTTCACTGTAGGTGAAAGACAAGAAAAGTTCATTGCTCTGTGAGATTTAATAGGAGATTTTAAACGTGCTTCCTCTAGTGCTTTCTGAAGTCTATGAAAGAGGCATTGGAAAAGTCTCCGAGTACAAAAGTGAGGGTCAAGCCAAAGAGCTGAGCTTTGGTCTTTGGTCTAATGAACCACACACTCTCAATCGAAAGATCAAATCAGATGATGAAATTCTTCAATAAAGCATTTTACAAAATATACATATTCTGAGGTTTCTACTTGGAGAAGATCTCCCCAGATAACAGTGATATCCCTCTATGCAAATCTTAAAATATTAGTGCTATGTTAAATAAAAATTTAACAAATATTGATTTCCTTGAATTTGATCTGCCTTCACATCAATTAAAATATAAGAAAAATAATTAATGTTCAGTTTCCTTTACAATGTGGATTTTTTAATTTGCTGAACCATTTATTAATTTCTAAATATAACTTCATGAAGGAAACATTGACATGAATGAACAGAATAACATCCCCTTTGTTTAAGAGAAACTTGAAAGAAAATAAATGTACAAAAATAAAGATGCATCTTTTTCTCTCAATTATTCATCAGTGAGGAATTCTGAAACTTGCACATCACAATAAGTTCTTGAATAGCAAGGAAAATACAACCCAAATCAACCAACAGAAACAATCCTTCTACAAATTGAACGCCTTTACTGTCCTCTTTGGAAAAGAAGGGAAGGGCAGCTGATCACTTCCATTTTAACATTCATTTGCTCTGCATTTTCACACACTGTGTGTTAGTACGCATTTTATGGAGCAATTCATTTAGAATATCTCAAATATTTAAATATTTGACATTCTTCCTCAGATTCTGCCAATCTGAATTCTTGGTTGATTTGGTATTTGCAAATTCATTTACTCACAAAAATTTATTTGTAACCCCCAAATCAATATTTGGGGTCCTCCCAGGGTCATTCAAGGACATGCTCAGGGCAGTGAAAACTTTGACTCACCCACAGGGCACAGTCTCAGCTGAAGTCACACAAGACAACGCTCTTGTTTCAGCACTAACACTGTAAACAAGTATGCTTCTCTTGATCTCTCCTGATCTATTTAATGCCAAGATTTGTGCATTTTTTAATGCTTTTTGTTAGTGATTTCATATTTGAATGGACCCCAAGAATAGTGCTAAAATGCTGTCTTGTGCTCTTCAGTGCAAGAATGCTGTAATGTGCCTTACAGAAAAACATACTTCTGTCAGAGAAGCTTCTTTCAGGCACAAGTTACAGTGCTGTTGGCCATGAGTTCAATATTCATGAATCAACATTATATATTAAAGGAGATGTTTTTAAACAGAAACATACATAAAACAAGGTTATGTATTGATTGATTGATGGAAATATTCTGATCAGAAGCTTGCAAGAACCCAAACCTGTGTTTTCCCTAGGAGCAATGGTTCAGTATTCACTAATTCAGTGCTTGTGGTATCTTAATAGGACATAAGTGCCATAACAATTCTATTGTAATTATTTCATTATTTAAAAATTTTATCAGGTGTAGAATGGCATTAATCTTTTGTTGTTTTAAAATCATTTTTGAATACCAATAGAAAGTCAGTTTCAGCAGTGGGTTTTCATAGAGATACGCTCACATCTTAGCTGTTCTTCAGTTTGACCATGAGTGGAAGAATCAGTATTTGTGTTCTGGAAATCTGGCTGCTCACCTTTGGTGATGAAAGGGCTTCGTTCCTCTCTGTAGCTGTACGAAAGGTCATCTGTTATAGTAGGTGAAAAGGATGCCCTCTGGTTCTGTTTTTCTACTGCTGCTCCTCTGCAGACTTTTTTTTCTTTCTTTCTTTTTTTTTACTGTTTAAACAATTTTGTTTAATTCCCTCCCATGTTTAAATTCTCTGTCTGTATGCCAGGTGGCACTGTCGCTAAATGTAAGTGTTTGTGTTCCGTTTGCAAACTGCGCAATTTGTACAGGGTGGGGAGGGTCATTCCAGTGTTATTATGGAATGAATAAATGACTGTTTTTGAAAGTAGGCTGTTTACTGCTACGTTAACAAAGTTTATATATTCGAAAGCCGATTGTTTTATATATAGAATGTCATTATTTGCAAAGGGCCAATCCCAGGAACTAACGATTACTATCCATATCTAGGAATTGCTCTTTTACTGCAATTTAATTGAAACCTACTGGCAACTTCTGTCAGAGAAGCTTCTTTCTGAGAAACTTTGGAAAGGAAATAGTCGACAAGTATTTTTTTTTTTAAATAAATAGTGAAAATAAGATGCTTAATGAATTTTGCCCTTGTTTTCTCATTGCTTATTTTGATGTCCTTTGAAACAGGTGTTCATTCCTGAGAGTGAAAATTCAAGGATATATGAAATTGAATCTTATGAAAATAATACTTATAAACATTTTGATTTTCTTTTGTAAATATCTGACCCTTTCTGAGTCTTTAAAGTATACATAATAATTTCCTCTAATTATTAGTTGAAAGAAAATTGTATCTATTATGTAAAAATTGCATTATGTTCTAATGAATACTTATCTAAAAGTTATTACAGTATTATGATGAAGTATAGAGGAAGAGCCTGAGATAACCACCAGGAGAACAAGATTTTAGAACTGACTCTGCTACTAGTTTGCTACATAAACTTCTATAAGTTACTTGATTTTTCTGGACCTCAGTTTCCCCAACTGTGAATTGAGGTCTCGAGGCTGGATTTCCTCTATGGTTCATGCCATCTGGGGGAAAATGTCATCAATACGGTAAACATTAATCATGCCCCAAGAACTTTGCCTTTATATCTTCTGTCATTTTTATTAGTTATGAACCAGTTGTTTCTCAGTCTTCACAAACAATTGAACAGTTGTTCTATAGTTTTCAAAATATTACGTTACTGAGAAAAGGATCAGGAAAAAAGATTTGAAAGTCCTCTAAATGGTAGCAAAAATAAAATCAATATACAGACATTTTTGTTCAATATTATAAAACTAAAGTTTTCAGATTGGCATTATCATTGTTATGTATGTATGATTTGAAACTCTTTAGAAAAAGAGAATATTTAAACTAATAGCATCTTCTTTTCTTCTATAGTTCATTTATCATTTTATTCTATATCATTGTAATTATTACTTATTTTATGTAAGTTCTGGGCCGTCTTACATTTCTATATTTTATGATACAGGTTATAGTCAGGCATTAAAGATTTATTATATAAATAGAGAATGGACAGATGTAGAAGTAGAAAAGGATATAGCACAAGGGGATAAGTTGACAGAAACGTTTTTATGTACTTAAAAGAATTTTCTTAGCATAAATCGTCATTTTTATTCTTCTTTGGACCATTCTAGGATGTTCTTCATGACAGAGTTTGAATTTAGACTGATCTCATTTGAAATTGAAAGATGCAGTTCAGCTGTTTGTACACAAATATGAAACAATTATTGCTGGAAGCACATTTATCCAGTATCCCTGTGTAACTATGGTGACACAGGCCCACGGCTTGAAAAATTGCACAGAACTTGTGTTTACGAAAAAGCCTCATGCTGTAATTCTGGATTTAAAAGATCAGTGGAAAGAAGAGGGTTGAAGTATAATATGCTTAAACCCCAGAATATACAGTGCCTTTCTCATTTGGGGTTAAAAATATAAACTACTCATAACTATGTATTTACCTATATAGTTACCTTGATGTATTTTTTACTCCAACTGAAATTAAAGGAGAATTAGTTTGATTTAGGGTATTATTCTCTATGGTTTCATCTATTTCATTATAATAACAAGGATATAGATAAAAAGTTAAAATATTATGTTGCTACTTATAGATACTAAAGATCAAGCATCATGGAGACAATGTGTCCATATATTTGTCAACATGTTTTCCCTTTAGCCATCAAGTAGACAAAGTCTCAAATTCTTCTGCAGAGCCTAAATAACCAGATCAGCTCCTCTTACCTCTGGGTGCTGAAAGTCTCCTGGGTTTCTACTGTGATGCATATTCCAGTCAGATATACTACAGTTTTGACAATAGCTACTGCCTTGAAGTGCCTGCCTAGGATTATGGTCAATGTACCTAATGAATGCAGTTGAATTCAAGCTCCTCTTACCCCTCCTTCAGGAAGCCTGAGCTTAGAGCCCATGCTGGGCACAAGTACCTGGAAGCTTCTCACTGAACTTCCTCTCCTTTTCAAAACCAAAGATACCTCTCAAACAAAAAGCATATCTCTAGTTCCCAAACTTCACTTTTCCAAGTCCTAGGATCTTGTCTTGGCTTGGGCTGCTATAACAAAATACCACAGACTGGGCAGCTTAAACAACAGTCTTTATTTCTTATAGTTCTGGAGGCCGGAAGTCTGAGACCAGGGTGCATGCATGGTTGAATTCTGGTGAGGGCTTCTCTTCCTGATTACAGACAGGTGCAGTCTTTCTTTGTCTTCACATGGCAGGGGAGGAAGTAGGGGTGGGGTGGGCTGAGGAAGTTCTCTGGTGTCTCTTGTTATAAGAACATTAATCCCATATTAGGACCCAAGCCCTCATGACCTCATCTAAACCTAATAATCTCCTAAATGCCTTACCTCCTAATACTCTCACTTTGGAGTTAGGGCTTCAACATATAAATAGGGGAAAGGAGACATAAACGTTCAGTCCATATAGACCTGAAATGAAAGAGGGGAGGAAAGAAATCATCTAAAATTTCAAAAGGTGAAGTTAGGCAATTAAACCTGTAGGGCAATTTCTTTCTCTCAAAAAGTAAATTACAGAGTCAAGCCAGATTTTCTTAGGAGAGTAGCTACTAGGTAATTGAAAATTGGGTTCGTTGGAAAACACTTAGGAAAACACTTACCTAGGTCAGGACATGATGTTTCCTGGATGTTGACAACAGATTGCATGTACTAAGATGAAATGCTCCTTTTCACATCATTT
Source organism: Pteropus medius (assembly GCF_902729225.1). Taxonomy (NCBI): domain Eukaryota; kingdom Metazoa; phylum Chordata; class Mammalia; order Chiroptera; family Pteropodidae; genus Pteropus; species Pteropus medius. Next base: position 5,259,822 of record NW_024342475.1, read on the forward strand.
GGTTATTAAATCTCTGCATGGATTTCCAGAAAAAATGTTTCAAACTTTCTTCATTAAAATTCAATCTCTTTTTTCAAAGCAAATTTTAAAAGTCTACTAAGATTTTATTCTTAAACTGTGCTTTTTTTAAAATTTCACAAGGAATAGTTTCAGTTCGTAAGAAAACTTGATGTTTAAAATAATACTTTAAGGATACAGTCACTTAATATTTACGATATAATTCTGTTCTTGAATATTACATATCTCATGATCCTAATAATATAGCCTTATAAACTCAACTTCATTTAGAAAAGCTAAGATATGAAATGTCATACTAGTGAAACATCTCTAATTTTGCATCTGTAATTTAAAACTTAGTTAATATTTTTTGTCGATACATTAGCTTAAAGTGTTTGTTCCTGAAACTCTTTTTGTTTTGCACTGGAATTGTCTTTGCTTGAGATTCTGCAAAAGAGGTAAATTTCGGATGGCTAAGACAGCCACTGTGTGGATAAGCCCAGTAAACATGAATGCTTCTCATTTATTTCCTACTGTGAATGTAGAGGCTTAGGCTGTGAATTGCAAGTTTATTCCTCTATTTCTTCCTCTAAAAAAATGAGATGAGAAAATTGTTTTCCCAGAACGTGGGCAAAACGATTTATGAGGCATTATGCTGTTCATTTAGAAATACATTTTGTTCCTCCAAGCACTTGTGTATCTGTGGAAGTAAAAGAGGAGAGCAGATAAACCAAAGGTTGTGTCAAAGCCATTCTTTTTTTTTTTTTAATTTTATTATTAGTTTCAAATATACAGTACATTTGTTAGACATTTATATAGTTTATGAAATGATCCTTCTGATCGCTTTTTCTCTCCTCTGGCTCTACCTCCAGCCATTACATTAATGCTAACCGCATCCCCTATGCCTTACTCCCCATCCCTGTGATCATCTATTAACTACTAATTTATACTTCTTTAACCCTTTACCCCATTCTCCTAGCCCCCCCCAATCTCCTTCCCTTCTGACCATTAGCAAATTGACCTCTATATTTGTTAGTCTGTTTTTGATTAGTTTGTTCTTTTTTCCCTTAGATTCCACGTATAAGTGAAATCATATGGTATTTATCTTTCTCTGTCTGACTTATTTCACTCAGCATAATAACTTCTAGGTCCAACCATGTGATTACAAATGGTAAGATTTCATTTTTTTAAAGGTCGAATAATATTCCATTGTATATATGAACCATAACTTCTTTATCCAGTCATCTGTTGATGGCCATTTAGGTTGCTTCCGTATCTTGGCTATTATAAATTGTGCTGCTATGAACATAGAGGTGTATAGATCTATAAGAATTGTTGTTTGGTTTTCTTTAGATAATATCAAAACCATTCATTTAAAATGCCCTGTAATAACTGATTGACAGAAGCAAAATACTCTAGGTGAGGACTTTTTATATCAGGTTGGATTAAATTAAGATAAATTAGATAATTATATTAAAAAAAACAATTTGCACAAACTTCAAAAAAAGTTTGTTTAAGCTCCTAAGCATGTCAGGCACTGGAAGTAGAGTGGGACAAGTCTAGGGAGGAAAATTACAAGTTGCTAGGAGAGAATATAACAGTGAGAGCTGAACCAAAGTGTGTGTGTGTGTGTGTGAAGGGATGGGGAGTTGGAAGATGGAGAAGCGTTATTAGGAAAAAGAAAATTATTAGGCTTAGATCTGAAGTATAAACTCAAATTGGGTGAAGGGATGCCACACTATCATGATGGAATGACAGGGACAGGGGTGTGTGTGTACCCAGCAATTTGTACAGTCACCAATCACATAAAAAGAATCATCACACCATTAATATCTGATAGCTGTTGATTTTTGTTAATTATCAAGTACTTAAGAATGAATTGTTAGCCATTTGAATACTGGTATTGCAATTGCTAATACATAAGAAAAAAGAAAGTGAAATGGTCACCCACCATGAGATGCATTTGAAGTTTGGTGGTTCAAGTCAAATGAAATTTTTAAAAAGTATTGCTATCATCATGTTTCATCAACCTGAAATTATTCACAAGCCTGATATATCACCATATCTAGGACACTCAGTGACATTTGATTAAACAGTTATTATACCAAAGCTTGATAATAGGAAAAAAATACATTAAAGTATATGAATGACAACCTATTAGAATATTACCTATTATAGAATAGTTTGGACATGGTGATCTCATTCATATTGATTTGTTTCATAAAATAATTTCTATCAAAATGAGTATAGTTCAACAGAACTTTTAGTTGAACAGAAGGCAGCATCCAAAACCTCCCCTCTTACAAATCATCAAACCAGGCTCCATCATAAGGTGTGGGAATATTGGTAGCCAATGGACCTAAGAGAGTTGTTGGATGCCCTATTTAATAGATTTTGTAGCCTCCAGTTTAGAGTTGGGGAAGAGCTGTAGGTCTCCTTTCCTTCAACTTTGGTATCAGGTAGAATGTTATCAGGTAGAATCAAATTTCTCTTGAAAAACAAATATTTATTAACATCTTGGCATAAAGAGAGTTATACCATCTGGTCTGTAAGCTCAGTCAAGCCCCGGCTTTCTGGCCTGGACCTCGACAACCAAAATCATCAATGCAGGCTTCTCATGGAGCAGGTGCTCTAGTGGCAGGATTCTGCTAGCCTGATTGGATTGTGTGAGTGAATCCTCTGATTAAGGCCACACCCAGGACCTTAGACCTAGAGTGAAGTGTCTAGGCCCATAGCACCATGCTGAAGAGCACTAACTTCACGCTTGCTTATATCCTGTTTCTGCAGGGTCTGAAGCCCCTGTGCAGGATTTCAAAGCCAATCCACAAATCTTCAAAACTTCTTTAATAGGAAATTCCTTACAATACCCATTACGATACTCAATCTTTTGGGTGTGGTCTCTCATGACAAAGAACCTGAGTCCAAATTCAGACATATCCCCTTACTAAGAATAGACAAGTTATTTAACTCAAGTCTCAGTTTTCATTTCTATAAAATGGGCAAAATAGAGAGTCGTTCTAAGATTTGATTGAGATAATGCACATAAATCACAAGACAGTGCTTTGCACATGGGAAATGTTAATAATTAATAAAGGTTCTGATGCTTGTGATTAGCAATATTCTCACAGGCCAAGAATGCCAGGAGGCTGCGTTTAGATCAGCTGGGCTTACGCAATCATATTTATCTGAAAGAAAGTGTTTTTGTTGGGTAAGCAGGGCTATCCTATATTAAACTTTGCTTCTGTTGGCACACTTAAGAAATGACTTATTCTAATTCCCAGATGTTACATTACTGAGATTAAAATCCTAATCTCCTGATTCCTGCTTCCTAACTCTTTAGCCTGCAAAATTATTTCTACTACCACAAATTTTAAAAATATTGTTTGAAAATTTGCATACTTCTGTTTTCTCATGACTTGATGTTATTGAAATGATTTGATGATAAATAGGATTGTCTTCTTAAAAACTAGCAGTTACCATAAAATAAAATGTTATAAGTCAAAGAGAAATTGACTTCTAATGTGTTTTCTGATCTCAGCTCTGAAACTGATAGATTTTGAACAAGTCATTATTTTTCATGACTTTATTTTCTTTGGTCAAATCAGGAGTATAAAATATGTCTCACAGGATTGCCCAGAGGATTAATTGAGAAATAGAAGTGAAGAAACTTAGAAAAAACATAAACACTCAGAAAAGCTATCTCATGATTAAAAATTCTATTTTTAGGCCACTATACTATATCATTTGATTTATTTTTATTTATACTGTACTATATTATGCCATTTTGTATAACAATATGCATGTATGGTTTTCAAATTGCATAATACTTAAGTACTATGAAAAATTTTAGGACATGAAAAATAAATCCTATGTTAACAGAGGACTTCTGTATTTGTAAAGAAATCACTGACAATTTCAATTATGCTTTCATAATTCAGTTATTGCGCATCTATTTTATTCAACAAATATTTATTGCAGACTTGCCATAGTACAAGCACTGTAGTAGGCTCTGGGGCCATGAAAAGAGCAAATCTGATGTGGCTGAAAACTGACAAAGACTAATTAGAAGCCATTGGTATTTTACATAGAGGAAGTAGTGATTAAATTTACATTTTTAAATGATAACTTCAAAGACAAAGTAGAGAAACTATTGGAAGGGGCAAAATCAGAAACTAACTTCAGAGGCTAATAATATAACCCTTCCCAGATCACCCAGGAAAGAGCAACCAGAAGCTGTGTGAATGGATTTTCTCAAAATTTTAAAATGAGGACCTGAAGAGTAAAACCCTAAGTGAAGCACGATTGTTTACATGTCCTACAATCAGATCGGAGCTTTTAAAGCTGTTCAATAGATCCTGCGGATTTATAAGTGTAATGTTCTTTAACTGAATTATTTTAAAAGCTAATTAGAAGTTGTATAGCATGAAGGCATTTACTATTTTGTTGGGAGATAGATCTGAATGCTTCTTCTGAAAGTTTGGAAAGTGAGGGTTCATAGAGCAGCAGTCACCTTTTATTGGGTCTTTGCTTGTCATTACTTGTCTGGAGTATTAATAAAACTTTCTTTATGAAGTGACAAGTACTCTGAAAACAGAGAAATGGCTTGTTTTAATTTTAGTTGAAAAGGGCAAGTGAAATCGGTGGTAAAAAAAAAAAAAACTCTTGGTATTCATCTAGAAATCAGGGATTAGGGTGGAGGTGACAGAAATTTCAAGTGTAATATTTTTCTAAAATTCAGAGGAAGACAAAAAGAAATTAGGCAACACGTAGCATAATAGATCCATATTTGCTTTCTCTTATCTAGTGACTGATTCATGATTACTTAAGAAACAAGAAGTCATCAAAAGAATCCAAAATCAGTTTTATCTGATCTGATGCCAATGATTATTTATTTTCTAAGGAGTATTTATTGTTTTCAGTGAGATATTTAACATGTCTTATGAGGCCTTTTAGATAAGATATAGATTAGTAGGTTTATTCATAATATGGGTAGATGAGTAGATAAGCTGTTTGAAATTGTATTCTGAGAATGTTAAGAGGAAAATACAAGTCTGAAAGGCATAATGTATGACAGGGCTTAAACAAAGGAAGATTGGATTAGCATGACCAATCAATTAAAATAAAGGTCATTTAGAGGTAAATAAGGAGATCTTGCCTAGGTTCAAATAAAATCTTCACAAATACCAGATAAGGATACGTGGTTTAACAAAAATTCTTTATTCAGTATAAGCCAACAGGGTGGGTGGCCTGGCTACTAAATAATAATAATAAGGCATTAGGCTTCATTAATACAGGAGAGAGGGTAAAAATTTCACTCTACCTGAATTGATTGAAGATGTCAAAAATACACTTTTTAAATTTTAAAAGTTGCATTTTAAACAGGAGTGTTGATAAAAGTAGAACCAAAAAAAAAAGCGTTAACAGGTAGAAAGTCTGTAGAAACACCTGAAAGGGTGTGTTTTAAAGAATTCACAGACAAAGTCTTTGTACTTCTCGATGCAGGACCAGGAATAACTCACATAAATTACTGGAAACTCAAGTTCGGTTTCTGATGAGGACAACCTTTTTACCATTTAGAGATACCTAAAAATGGAGTGGGCTGCTTTCTCAGAGAGAAAAAGTTGCTGAATGTCCTGATCCTCAGAAAGTCGGCTCACTAATTATTCCTGAAATCAACATTTAAACGCTTGGAACAAACTTGCTAAGTGTAGCTTTTTCTTCAATTCACAAAGCAAATTTAATGTTTCCAATGGAGTTCGAGATGTTCTTCTAGCAGTGAAAATTGCACAAACTACAGGGAAAATGATTAATTTTCATTATCCATTACTTGCAATGTTCTCATATTTTTCTCTCAATATTCAGAAAAATAAAATTGCTTGTTCTATTCTTTTAGCCACCTTGTTCCCTTCAAATCATTAATTTATCTCAGAAATGCCACTTTTCACATTAAAAGGCCCATAATTAGGATGTTTAATATTGATGGAAAAAGTAAAATGAATATATTACGAACAGAAATAAAAATACTAGTCATCCTTTGGAATAAATGTCTTCTAGATTTGATTCATCCACTGTAACTTTTGCTATTTATCTTAACACCCAGTGTGCAATGATATTGTAAATTTCTCCAGGTTTTAAACATCCCTAGCCTATAAAGTCACATAAAATATTTTTATATTGATAGGATTTAATATTCTCAACATATAATAGCTTCTGTCGAGACAATATCATCACTAAATATTCGTAAAGATTCACAATCAGAAAGAACGTTAGAGCCCATACAACTTACCTTCTCAGTATAGGATGAAAATTTGCAATAGAGGTGACATGAGTAAGCTCATCATGTCACAGATCATGAGCCCAGGATACAGAACTTAGTAAACATTCACTTCCTCAAAGGAACTATGATTCTTGCACTGTTAAACAATTATTTATTAATAATGGAAGGTGCATAGAAATAATTTCTGATTGTCCCAAGATTTGTTTTGCAGTGCTGATATTTTATTATCCTTCTCAGTCCCTTGGATTCATTCTCTGTAACTAAGGAGTCGATGTAGGGAAGCAGGAAAATGCCTCAAAGGTTTGGAAGATGTGGTTTCCCTGACTAGCAGTGAGGTACGTCATGAAAAGGTGATTTGGGTGTGTGTGTGTGTGTGTGTGTGTGTGTGTGTGTGTGTGTGTGTGTGGGAAGACCTAGAGGGGAAAAAAAAACCCAAAGGAAAGTCTACTGATAGTGTGTTTTTCTCAACTATATAGTTTTCAGATTTATTTTAAGGGGCTGAAATGGCCAAGTTTTCCTACCGCCAGTACATGTTGGTTCATTTTGTATGCACATATTTAAAGCCTTATCCTAGAGAACCCTAGGCATAACATTACACAGGACAAGCCAAAGGTCTTTGGATCCCCTTTCCTAGGAAACCACTTTGATTTCTGTATCATCATATACTATAGATTTGCCAGTGAGGCTTGAAGTTTATATCTGGAGCCCTACTCTCCTCTCTAAGCTCCTGCTAAAAGTCTCAACTGGAATGTGTCACAGATATTCAAATTTAAACTCTATGTTGGTGTCTGGGCCTCATCTTTCAATCTAGCTTCTTCTACATTCCCAATATCAGATTAAGGGTAGCTCTTTTCACCCATTTAACCAAGTTGTAATCCTGGCATCATCTTAGCAGTTCGGAGTCATCAGAGGAGCATGAGGGGAAGAGTGTAGTGGTTAAATGCACATATGATGACATTACACTGCCTTGGTTGGTAATTCCGGGTCCACTATTTTCTGACTGCATGATGTTGGACTGGTTACTTAAATCTAACTATTTAAGTCTGTTATTTATTCATCTATATAATAAAGATGGTATTATTAGAATCTACCTTATGTAAATGTCATGAGGGTTTAATGAATTAATATTTATTATTTAACATTTTATATTTTTATTATTTCATATTTATAGACCTCTAAGAACAATGCATGATATATAAGCACTTTTTCCTCACATGTAACTAATCATCAGGTGTTATCAAGTGTGCTTCTTAAATTTCTTTTTTACCCGTTCCATCCTTTCTATTCTGGTTGCCAGTGCTTGCTTGCAATCAGGCTCTTGTCATCTCTCCATGATCTACTGCAATTGTCATTTTATTAATCTTCTCAACTTTGGTCTTACCTTGAAATCATTCTTTATGATCCTGGTACAGTGATCTTTCAATATATAAATCTAATCATCATAGGATCCTGTTCAATATTTGTCACTTTGGTATTCTTCTGTGACATCCTTTCAACACTTAAACCCCTTAGTGTTTTTAATGAGCCCATTTATGAATACTCTGTGTGCTAGTTGGTCCAGCCTTATCTTGTGGCACTTTCTTCCTCACATCTTTCAATCAGTATTGATCAGGATCCTGGTTCTGTCCACTAGCATCTTGTTAAGCTATTAGGACTGGGATGGCAAACTGAACTCCCTGACTATGCTGCTTAATCTTTTTTTTTCTAAACAAATGTAAATATATATATATATATACACACACACACACACACACACACACACACACACACGCACACACACACGTGTGTGTGTGTGCGTGTGTGTGTGTGTGTGTGTCTTACCATAGGCTAACTGATATAAGCAAGAGTTAAGTTCCTATATTCCTACATCATATTTCTGGCACAAAAACATTACCAAACTTCTAAATAAAGACCCAAAACACTTGGAATATTATAAACGTTGAAATAAATATGAGCTATATATATAATGAAGAGAGATTAAGAAAAAACAAGTAGGATGATTGTTTTCCAACCTGCTTATTCCAGTTCAGGGTCTCTGGCCATGTAGCTCGAGGGCAAAGTGGGAACCCACCCTGGACAGGTCTCCGTTCCATCACCGGGCGTGCTTACACACCCCTACACTCACTCAGACTGGGACAATTAAGACACATCGATTCACCTAACTTGCACATGGCTGGGATGTGAGAGGAAACCAGAGTACACAGAGAAAACCCACACAGACTGTGGAGAATGTGCAAACTCCACACAGACAGTGGCTCCATTATAACAATGATGTTGAACTTAAGTAGGCAAGTGTTCCTATCTCAATGAAGGATATTATGCATGGGCAGGCTAAATCTATAAAATAATTATATTAGTATCTTGACTATTAGCTTATCTCCAAACAATCACACTCTGCTTCCAAACAATCTTTTATTTTGCTGAATAAGTTTTGCCATAGATGATAAAATGTTAAACATAAAACCAAGTATTTTTCTGATTGCAAAATCAGAATTATGGTCTTGGTTACTAATGTTTCTACTAATGTTAGATAAGTTCCATATCTACAAAACAGAAATCTGTTTTCTCTCTTTCTAGAAAATATCTTTATATACATTTCTAAAAATAAAGTGAAAACTAAGGTGTTTACTTTTGTAAATGTTTCAGTACTTCCCACTAATCAATCAATCGCTTGTTGTGATAGTTTCAATGATGACTTAATGAAAGATTTAGGTACTATTTTAAGACTTTTTATCTTTGATTTCATTTATCAATTTCATTTATTGGGAAGAAAGTATGCTTATTTCTACTACTTTGACAAGACAAAGCAAAAAGCAAAAATAATTTCAAGCAAAGAATTATGCTGCAAACTTTTTTAGAGATCACTAAACAAAAATAGAAACTCAAGCTGAACACAGAAAAGGGCTGCAAAAATTTTCATAGTTAACTTTTGATAAGTTTCAAAGACCTGGTAGAATCAAATTTCTAGGATAGAAAACACTTATTCAAAAGTAAACCTGGAAAACAAAGTACATTGGAAATTACATTTGTTCAATGTCAGTAAGAAATTGCCTGTAATGCTTTGTTTTACATATTATGTACCAGAACAGTTTTCCAAACAGTGTATGTTGATGGATGGTAGTGGAGATGGAGTGAAGACTATAGTTACCATATATTTTTAGGCACAAACTGCTCCTATAAATTCTTCAACAAAGTGAGATTATAGAAGGCTTTTCAAGTCAGACAAAGGAAGCTAGCATGTAACGAGAAGACATTATAAATTCCTAGGTATAAAAAAATGCTCAGTGAAAAACGGTGTTTCAACAAAGTGAATTTGCCAGCATGGATACGTGAAGGAGTCATGAAGTGAACACTGTAGAGTCTCATGAATCTGAGAGGCGTACTTAGGAAAAGACAATGAACTTTTAACACCGAGTAAATGTACAAATGAAAAACAAGAGAATTCCTGAATTTTTTTCACATTTTCTATTTTAATACACAAAATGATATCAAGAAAAAAGCCAATTGGTAAGAAAATGTCACATTTTAAGTTTGTTCAAGTTGAATTTAGGGCGAGGGCAGGGAATTCTCATGGAAGCATCTGATTAACTGTTGGAAAGTGTGTGGCAATCTACAGGGTAACCACAACAAGAAATAATATTGTCATGGAAAAATGAACAGGTACAGTGAAAGTATTTTCAGATTAATTACCTTGCTCTACTAATTGACAATTTTATTGCTTTCATTCCATTCTTTGAATTGATTGACCTTTTTCATTTGCTCATTTCTAATTTAACTAATAGTTTTGAGTGTTTACTAAGTGTTTTTTCATTGTATTCTGCACTGAAGATATTAATAGGAAAATAAACAAGGTTCCTTCTGGGTGGATAGTCTATTGGGAAATATAAACAAGTAAAAAAACAATAAAAATTCAGTGGGGTAAGTTCAATGTCACATAAAGTATATACTTACCCAAAACTAGGCAGAGAAGAGGTCTTCAAAAGAAAATGGTATTAAAGCTGAGATAATGGGGACAAGACTAAGTGCAGAGGAAGAATGAAGAGTAAGTTCTACTCAAGGGAAGGTTATGTGTGAAAGGATGGGAGTAGGAGAGGAGAAAATAATTCAATGTAGAATCTAAGGGAAATTCAATCTGGAGAATTAAGATGAAAATGTAACTAGGAGAGAAAGGGATTTTAGAGAGTGGTGCAAAATAAAGCAAAAAAAAAAAAAGTGCTAAGTAGGGGTACATCATGCAGAGTCTCATTAAGGAATTAGTACACTAGCCTGAGGCAATAAGGAGATGAAAGGATTTGCATTTGTAGAAGGTTATTTAGACCGTCAGGTGGAAAGCGGATTTCTGGAGGCCAGCTGGAGGCCAGAAGCCTTATTTGAAGGCAATCAGAGTGTTCCAGGACAGGAAAGATGATGGCCTTTATTGGGGTAATGGCAGCGGAGTTCAAGAGAAAGTGAGTAGAAGTAAAAATTATTTAGGAAATGGTCAACTTGGTAAATTATGACTACTCAATGACTTGCAGTTATACTTTCTTATTTTTCATTGCCCTAGTTTTGTTTGAGTTAATTGAGGTTGTGGTTATGATTAGTCTTTTTAATCTGGAAATGCATGCCTTAAGTCCTGGAAAATGTATTTATATTACTTGTTTTTAAATTCCTGCCTCCTATTACTTATGATCTATTTTCATCTAAACATAATCTATTTTGTGGGCTTTCGTTAGTTGTTTATTTACGCCTATTCTTGATCCTACTCCTAGGCATTTTTCTATTTCCTTTCCTTTGTTTTTTCTTTGTTACTTCCTGGAAATGTCCTCATTTTATCTTTCAATCATCGTATTGTTTTTTGTTAATTCTATCTATGATATTTTATATTTCCTACAGTCGTTCCTCTTCTCTAGTTTCTTTTCATAGTACTTAGTCTGTACATATGTCATGAATGCAGTTGCAATTTTTCTTTTATTTCTATTAAAATATCAATTTTTGTAGTAGTGTTGGCATTTTCTTCTGCTCTCTATATTATGACAGGTTTTTTTTTTCCCCCAAGTTTTCCCTTTTGGCTTGTTTTGGTTTCAATATTTTTAAGTAAGGAACTGTCTCAGCTATCGCGTGATATTTAATTTTGTGTGTGTGTGGTTAAGAGTGAGATACTTAAAAAGCTGACTGGATCATCTCTTATTTATTGGTGGTAGGAATTTTAGAGTCATTACAAAGTTCTCTGTGCTAACCACTTCTCCATTTTCTTTTTTTTTTTTTTTTTTTTTTTTTTTTTTTTAATAGATTACAATTCTGGATTTGGGTTTTACATGTCCCTGAACTTCGAAAAGATTGTATTTCTGCTCTCTGATTCTCCTTGATTTTCTGATTTTTAAACGTAAAAAACAGTTTTAGACATGTCTGAATTTTGTCATCTTAAAACCAGAAGTCTGCCACTTAATTCTTTTTACATTTTTATTGAGCTCTTTTTGGGAAATCGAATTATGGTGAACATGCTCAGAGATTATTACATAATTTAATGAACAATTAAATATAGTTTAGTCTTAAGAAAATCTTTTTTGACTAAAGTGCTACAGTGTTCACTTCTAAACCAGTAAACCTAATAATACCAAATAAATAGATGTTCTATTAATTAGAAAGTTTGTAAATTCTGAGATATATGATGGTTTTCAGAGTAAAGAAACATCGACCCTTTTACTTTCAGATGGGTCATTTGAAATTAACATACACTTTCGACTACAGTTTAAACTCAGATGGTAAACATGTTTACCTTCTAAGAAGCATGCTGGGAGGTAACAGGAACTGTCTTCCTGTCTTAGACCTCTTTTACTGCTCTTCTTTTCATTTAGACTTTAGATGAAGTACCTTCAAGCAAAAATAATACAAATAGTATTGATAGTAGAGATGGGAACAGTTGAAGAACTACCTTATTTTGCAGAAAACAATGTGTTATAACGTCATTCAGGATATTTGGCTGGCTCTGAGTTGTTTTCTTATCAGATCGATACCTTATTTTTTTCCCCCCTAAGGCCACATTTTCTGATTTCACACTAGTCTTTTTACTCATACATAGCCATTAATAATCTGAAACAATTTTATTGTGTTTTATAATAAAGTGGTTGATATATTTACATAACTCAATATAAAAAGAAAATCAGGATTTTTTGTCATCGTTGTCCTTATTACAGCTTTGTTTTCATGTCAGAAAAGCTAACTTTCTTTTTCATATTTTACAAAATTAAATTCATGGCAATACTTTGATGTAAAGTAATCTCTGGTGAGAAGAAAAGAAACTTTCTTTTTCAACGTTTTAGTAGAAGTCATATCTTGATATCTGAAGTATCAAGACATTAAAGCAAAAAAACACACAAACACATATAAAAAATCTGCAAAAAAACCTAGACCTGCATCTGCATCCCAAATTGCTGGTAACTCATGAGACAAAATGACATATAGAATTGACATCTGAATGTTTAAAATAATCTGTCAGAGTACTGTGCTCTTAAAATGAAGAAATACAATGGCCATAATTCTTAAGAAGTATCTTCTTAACTATAAAACTCAGAGAATGAATATAATTGTAAAAGAAAACCATTATACCACAATGAATATGAGGCTGAAATTTGAGCCACATGATAACCAAATCTATTAAATAAGCAATGTGCTTCCAAGAGGAATTTTCTGTATATTCCAATTATGTTATAGTCAGTGCCTGGTGAGCAAAATGTTAACCGAGACTCAGAATTGGGAATGATCACACAAAAATTGCCGATTCTTTCTTAACTTCCACATTAAGTTTAAGCAACATTAACCCAATTGAATATATTCTTCACATTTACCTTTCTGAGCCTGTTCTTGCTGCAGACTTGTGTGTTGACCTCTTATCAGGGTGATGCCAGTTCAATAAATGTCAGCTTACACCTTCCTGAGTCAAATAAACTGTTTTCTCTTGTCAATGTCAGAGTCTTATTTGCGTCGGGATTTCTCTCAGAATTTTGAGAAACATAAAATGATAGTGATCATGCTTTCTGGCATTTGGAAGCAGGAATATTTCTAGGCATAATTCAAGTGGTCAAAAACTCTGGATTCCAATGAATTTGAGATGAAAATTAAAAGCGCTGGATAACATCATTCTGGAAGCCACTATGTTCATGTCTGTTTCTAACCTTTTCTCTACACAGAGAAAGCATTTCGCCGAACAAAATCAAGTTCCTTTTGCTCATTGTTGTACTGTTTATTTACTCACCAACATTTTGATACAACTACAAAGTTTTAGCAGATATGAAAATGAATGAGATGATGTCCTCACCATTAATGAACTCTGGTTAGTTAAGAGAAGATTTAAATTAACAGATACATTTCTATTAAAATGGTGCTCTTGTAAAAGATAGATACACAGGCCAACAAAATATATTTGATCTGAAGCCTAAATGCCTTAAATTGAATTATAAGTCAAATAAATTCAGCCTCTCAAAAAAGTTATAGGAATTAAAAATTGAGCACATAAGACAGAATTCAAGTCTGAAGAGACTGGTGGTTAAGGTGGGGAGAAGTAATGTATGAATATTTATGAAAGGGTACTGTCTTGAGAAAAAGAGCCTATGGGGTCATCCCTGTTCTAGAATGTCACTTTTTTTGCTAATATAAGTAATTTTGGTATACATCTGTTAATAAATATTTTTTATATTTAAGATTAATTTCTTACGAGAGGCGTCCAAAAGTAGAATTAGTGGATCAAGGGTATGAGCATTAAAAATTCTCTAATATATATTGCAAATTGCTTTACAAAAGAGTATGCCAGTTTATGCTCACATTCACAATGTCTGAGAGTGCTAGTTTTCACTAACACCATGTTAGGATTTGTTATTTTTTTTTTGTAACTTTTTCTTGGGAAAAAGATAACACATGGATTTGATTTTAAAGTGACGGAGGTAAAATTTTTTCTCAGTCAATAGATGACTGGATGCCTGTTATTTCCTTTGCTCCAAATTATCATTTCATGTTCTGTACCCATTAACTTTTGGAAACTTAGAGAGTCTCTTTCATTATAATTTATAGGAAATTATTGGTAATATTTCATATTGTTATAAATATTTCCTAGTTCTTTTTTTATTCTGGTTATGATTGCTATGGACATTAAAGGAATAAAAAAATAAAAGAGAACATAGATACAAAACAGGAAAAATAGAGGAAAGGTGATGCAGAAATCTTACTCAGTAATTTTCCGAGTAAGAAATAATGTAGAAATACAATGACATTAGTAACACAAGTACTGTATATACTCCCTACCCACCCATCCACCCCTCAAACATCAGTGTTATACTAAGAGTGAAACATGACACATCTCTTAATATTAATTGCTCCTTACAAGATAATCATAATATCATTAATGAAAGCAATAAATTGCATCATATGTTACAGTGTAATATATCACTTCTAAGTAATTAACTGCCCATGGTCATTAATCACATCAAGTTTATGTGTCCACTTAAAATTTTAGTATAAAGAAGGTAAAGATCTCTCTTTTCTAAATGTCTCAGGAGTACAGTTTCACAGTTAGACATAAAACCATTCTATATGTGTTAAAGAATATCTAATTCTCTCAATTTTTGAAGAAGGAATCTGCTATTTATAGTGTTGCATAGAATGATAAAGAACAGTGGAAGCTCCAAGACAGATTCTTTTTATTTGCTTAATTTTCCGTTATCAAATAAAATAGCTGCCATCATAGCTCCAACAAATTTTTCTTTAAAATAAAAAAGAAGAAGAGGAATCATGTAAATATGATCCAAAGGGATCAAACTACTCAGGGAAAAATGATCTTCACTTGAAGTGAATATGTTCTACCTGGTTCAGGGCTGCTACTCTAAATGTTAGTGCCTAGGCAGAAGCAACTAAGCCACAACTTTCCACTTCCTCTCTCTGTCCTCTTATCTCTGTCCCAAGAAATATATATCTTCTTAATATAGGTAATATTTTTATTGTCATGACAAACAACAGAAAAGGAAACGTTCTTATTAGTAAGGGGGAAAGTGGGCATGAAGCACAATGGATGCTCTAAGCTGCTGGTTCTCCATCTTGGTCACATAGTGAGATAATCTGGGGAGTTAATCCCACTCTCAGAGAATCTGATGTAACAGGCCATGGCATGGGCACTGGGATTGCCAAATTCCCCTGGTGATACTAATGGCAGTACAGGCTGAGAAAAACTGGTCTGAGATACTACACCTCATCACAGGTACGCGTGCTGTCAATTAAGGTAAGAGCCACAGATTTAACAGGGCTTTCACGGGGGAGTGGTCACATATGTTTTAGAAATAGACATAAATATGAAAAAACATTATTTTATTAAGGATAAAATGTCAACTCAGGACTTTTAGGTGAGATTTAACACTGCAAAGATCTGGTATTTTTAAAATATAAGTTGCTTCTAATTCTTATTGTAGAAGTATCAGGTGAGATGGTTTTTCTAATCACTTCTTGACTGAAAATAAAATATTCATTTTTGTAATAGTGATGGTCTTGTTGACAGATCAGGGTCAGAACCCTTAGCCCCCAAAAATTGCAAACGATAATCCATTTAATGTTGAGTGTTAGCAAATCATTGAAATTCTAGATTTCATTGTTGATACCAATCTCCACTGATATTAAATGATAACCAAATCATTGCCCAAATTCACATATAAATGTGAGTAGTGGGCTTTGACTTTGGTTTCGTTGTTACTATATGATCCACAAGTGTGGAGGTCTGCTACAGATGGGAAGTGGAGAACATTTGTGTGAATTGGCTTTACAATTACGGTCCAACATTGAGCTTATGTCAATGTGAAAAGTCATACCATGGGTTTTTTGTTTGTTTTTTTGTTGATTTTTTATCTGTCTAGTAGCTGTTCTGTATTTTCAAAGAAGCTAATCAGAACTTTTTAAAGATAGAATGAGTAATTACTTTGGGATAACTTTTAATTTTTAATTTCAAAAGTTTATTTATTTTTAATTACATGATTTTAATTATATAAATACTTTTAATTATTTATTTTTTTAAAAGTTTACTTTAAATTTGTAGTTTGAAAACTACTGGTTGCATTTCCTTTAATAGCTTATTATCATTGTGCATGAAAGACATCATTTGAGTTCTTATCACTTTCTATTCAGAAAAGGACTCCAATAAGACCTTAGAAGACTCCTTCATTAATTTTCCAGGAATTAGCCTGTCCTCATAATTACCTAATGGTCTTTAGTACATTCATGGATTAATAACAACGGTGATAAATACGAGATAATGTTCACATGGGACTAAAAGTTGACAAAGACCTACCTTTCCTCAACAATTGACATTTTTATCACCACTATCTCGTTGACACTCAGTTCCCTTGGTTTACCAGCATGGTGTGGATCTGTCTCACCCCACTCTGTCTTCTTTAATTGGATTTTCCTCCTCGTCTTAAGTGTAATTATTCAAGATTCTTAAGTCTCAATAGACTAGGAATGAGAAAATAAGAATTCTAGTTTTGGATCCACGTTTTAAACATTTACATTGGATGTCATTAAATCTCTCAAGCTGCTGTTCCCTCAGCTATAAAATGGACATTTTTATATTTTCTTTGTTAATTCTGGGGGTTGTTGTCACCATCAGTTGAAATAACATGTGTCCAGAACTCCTAATACTTAAAGTTCTTTAAAATACAGTGCAAATTTAACACACTGCCATTACTGTGCGCTCTGTATAGTCTCAGCAAATTCATTTCTTGTCAGAAAACTATCTCATCTATCAATGAATCCTAAATTTAGAAAAATATTCTTTTTATTTTTAGCTACATTTCAATTTTTTTATTTCCAAAATTCATATTTAATGTTCACTAGTACCTCAAATTCAATGTTGAGGGACCAGTCATAACAGTAGAAGTGAATGAATGTGGCCAAATATGAACATAACATATCTAACTTGAAAAGAACAGTGCTCCCCTGTATATATATTTGAAAGAGGGGTGCTCTCCTGTGTATATATCTGCAATATTAAAGATATCTTTATAACCAAATTAGATTTTTAAATTTCCAGTTCTCCATTTCTATCTCTCGTGAATCATGTGGAATAAAAATATATGATCAAAAAATGATATGGCCATAAGAAATTGTTAAGATATCTCTAATTATTTATAAATCTTGAATGGGGAAACTGAACTCATAGGAAGAGGTTGTGTTTTGATTTATTTTTTTCAAGAGGATTTTGACAATGAAAAATAAAATAAGGAAATATATTAAAATATAGTTACTAAAATACAATGGCATTTAGATTATTTAACTATCTGACTATCTCCTGGAAAAAAAAAATCGGTCTGTTAAAAGATAGTATCTGCTATGTTTTTGAATTGCCTTTTTCCAAAATCAGTTGTTCCAGAGGGAAAATATTTATTGAAGAGAACAGCTAATCCTTCTCGAATTTTGAACATCAAGAAAGGATTACTGTGGTAATGGGTTATGTAATTGTGTAGCAGAAATGGAAATTTTGGAAAAAGAAAGCATTACTTCGGGTTTGTAATAACTAAGAGAGAATAATATTGATTCCAAGCACACTTGAGAAATTTGATTTAAACAATTCAGACTTTTTTTATTCTATAAATATAGAAGCAAACATCTCAAATCTGAAGGAAGAGGAAATCAAGATAATTTTACTTGTGGCACAAGTATTTATTTTTATTTATTAACATTTTCATTTTTAGTTGAATTAATATACCTATAGAAAAGTATATAAAACTCTCACAATGCAACAACAAAAAGAGACAAAAATAAGCAAAAGACTTCAATAGACATTTCTCCAAAGAAAATATACAAATGGCTGACAAGCACATGAAAAAATTATCAACATCATCAATCATTGGGGAAATACAAATCAAAATCACAGCTAAGCCTCACTTCATACCTACTGGGATGGCTATAATAAAATAAATAACAACCACCAAAAAATGAGGACTCACAAGTGTTGTCAAAGATGTGGAGAATGTTATGTCATTAAGGAAAAAAATATATATTATTTGAGGCTCTACAAGAGAAATTGACAAACGATAGCCTGCCTCCTAAATCCTGCCCAGAGCACCACGGTTGTCAATCATTGCCCATTTTATCAACTCTACACCACAGTTTATAATTCAGCAAATGCTTCAAGGCAAAAAAAGGACAAAAAATAAATTTTTAGAATAACTAATGTTAAATATAGACTATGAGAACAGTGGCCCAAAATAAAAAATGAGCCAGACAACAAAAGTGCTATCAAGTAACTTGTAGGACATAACTTTATTCTAAGAAGTAGTTATATAAGTACGTAATGATAAGTTCATAAAAATATAAAACCATATAGTATTCTCACTTGCAGATGAGGAAAATTGCAGATGAAATTTAAGCCACCCTTACAAGTTCACATAAGTAATATCAGAGGTACATCCAGAGCAGCAGTGTTTTCTTTCTTTACAGAATTCTTTTTAGGGGGGAGAGGGAGGGGCATTTTTGGAGAGCACTATTGACATTACCAATTATGTCACATTTAAGTAATTTTACATTTGTTTTATATCCTCTACTAGGTTGGAAGCATTGCCCTATATATTTTATTAATTTTAATTTTTTAATTCTTCACAGCACAATGCTCAGTGGTCCTCTGTTTTTCTCATGAATTCATGAATAAACAAACGACCAAATGCAGAGATAGATGTTGAACAAGCTAGAACAGTCAAGTGAATGTCCACAAGAGTACGTTTAGAAATTAGGATGGAGAACTAAACCTCGCATCCTTGGTTAAATTTTATAGATAGTCTGTGTATGAGGAAAAAAATCAGTTACAATACAACATGTATAAAAAAAGAGAAGAATATCAGGAAATCCCAAACTCTGAATGTTAGCATCCCATTTTATAATATTTTAACCTGACAGATTTAGATATATGTAAGGAAGATTTGTTACATAATTTAAGATATTTAAGATGCATCTGAATTTTGACTGCTCTAGATATTTATTTCACTAGCTTTGGGGGATTTATTGAAATAAATGATCACTTGAACAGTTAATCTGTTCTTGTTAAGACCATATTTTAGCTAATACATTTTAAAACTGCTAGTGGGAGGTAAACCATCATGAATATTAGACATTTTAACAAGCTACTTATTAAGTCAATTGCATTGTTTTTTATTGTCATTTAGATGCAATACTTTTACATTTCATTCCATGATCCATCAGTAAGGAAATGTTGACTGTTCAAATACTCAAATGATATGAAAATTTAGCTTACAGTTGAAATTTCAGATGAAATAACATTTAAAATTTTTTTAAATGTTACCAAGTATGGCAACTTTGAAGATAATAAAATTAAAGAAAGTATATTTGTAAACTATACTCATCCTGTATTTAGAATAACTTAAATACAAATATCGATCATTATAATTATCCAATAAAGTTTAATTAAAGCAAAATGTGAATGATAACTAACCTTGTTTAATGAAACTTCAAACACATCTGATTAAATTTGTTCTTGAAGCTGTAAATACAAGGAATACAGTCAAATCATCTCCATCCTGGCTTAGAATTTTCTAGATCAGTTATAAATTTGGCTCTATAACTGGGTAAAGATGCAAACAGAGCTATAGCGCAAATAATTATCAAAGCAGTAACTTTGGGTAATTGGTATTTTTAATTATTTAAAGCCATAACTTTTAATAGTGTTACCTCAGGTCTTCAAATCTTGATAAATAGAGGGTAAGGGGGAACTCAGTTGATATTTATGTCCAAATTTCAGGAGCTCATATCCCCATCCTGTCCTAACAAGGCCTCCAATCCCTGCAAACTTGAAGGGATGTTCCCAGGTGGGTAGCTTATGTAGACTAAGAAATGAAATCTTTTTCCTGTTAAGGGCAATCCTTCTCCAACATGGCTGCTGCCCGTGTGAGGGTCCCCTGAACCCTTGGACACAATTGAGACTGCCCTATACTTGTGAAACATTGCAAGAATTTAGAGAAAATTTTATTTTTAAAAAACTTCTTGCCCTCACAGAGAGCTTAACAGGAATACATTCATGATATGGCTCTCATTCTGGAATTAGAATTCTCATTTCTTTCCAATAAATGAAGCATTTTTAAATTAGGCTGATAATTCTTCCTAACTCCTTCTATTTGACTGAGTTTTTCCATAGTCTTTAGTCTTCCCTCTGCTTCCATCCTACACATACATAGAAATGCACACACACTTACATACATATACTGTATTCTTCTGTCTAAACTCCTTTGATGAATAAATAAATAGTTTTCCCATCCCAATGAAATTAGGTTTTAGTGTGAGGCTCATATTCACCTGTCTGATCTGCCTGATATGCCTAAATTTATTATCTAGATGTAAAAATCTCTTGGCTCTCAAATACAAGCAAACAATATACTCACTACTGTTTAATTAATTTAATATTAATTCAAAGCACAGTCTGTATCTAATTTGAGAGAAATTTTGTTTTATAGGATTTTGTAAATGTGTTGCTCTTAAATGCAAATTCCTACATTTCCAATTCTTAATTATAGTATTTTTCTAAATACCATTCTCTAAGGACAAGAAGAACCAAGGCTCTTTGAAGAAATGGTTGATTCTAGGTCTGGGACAAGGGAAATATCAGATGAGCCTGAAGCTTTGGGAATAATCTCTCTTCTGTGACAGTCTTTCCAAACATCAATCTAAGCATGAGAAAATGTCAGGCGAACTCAGAATGAGAAATGTTCAACAAAATAACTAAGCTCTACTTATAAAAAGGGTAAAGATTATGAAAGATGGGGAAAGATCTTAGAGCAGAAAAAAAGACAGAGAAAACTGGTAAAATTGGAATAAACTCTAATATTTAAGAGTATCATACCAAAGTTAATTAATTCCCTGGTTTTGAGAATTCTACTGTATTTATGTAAGTTATTATCACTAGGAAAAACTGGGTAGACAGTATATGAGAATTCTCTATACTATTTTTGTAATTTTTATGTAAGTGTAAAGTTTGTTCAAAGAAAAAACAATAAATATATGTCTGTATGTGTGCATATGTGTGTGTGTGTATGTGTGTGTGTGTGTGTGTGTATACATACATATGTTTTTTCTCTCATTATAGCCAAAACCTGATCTATTAAGTTTGTCCAATGTTCAGTACATAAATGTAGAAAAGATTTTGGCTACAGTTTGAGACATTTCGGTGGATAATAGGTGGCTTTTACTGTAATAAGTGTTCCCTTTAATGTTCAAGAATTCCATAGAGAATTGGATAACATTATTTGACTTGTGTTGATCCATGGGGATATTTGTAAATGTGTCCTGTTTCTCATTTTGCTCTTAATGTATGCACAGATTATATCCATGTGTCTATAATCTATTCAGCAATTCATTAAGTCTGCTCCGTGTCGCCATCTGTTAAATAACTTCAAAAGTCATTAAAATATAAAATTAGGCTGGATTATTAAAGTAGGAAATTATGCAATAAATGGATTTAACTCAAGTTTGAATTATATCAGCCAGCCTGGACCTGCTTTCAAGTTTTTCTTCAGTTGCTCTGACAGTCAATGTGTTCCACCAGAAGTTCTGAGATCCTTTGATTTTTTCCCCCTTTCTTCTTGTAAGTTAAATTATCTGAAATCTAGCCTTTTAGAAATAACTCGCTACCTTCTTTAGTAAAATGCAAAGATAAAATTGCCCCTTGCTTTTAATATATAGAGGTCAGATCTTCTTATATGTTTTAGACATGGAAGTTCAGTGATATACCTTATTTTAGAAAGAGAGCAGTGAAACTCAGACAGGTAGATGAATTGTGTAAAATCTCAAGGATTTTACTGGTAAATTGAGAAAAAAAATACTATTTTTTCATTGTCAAAGTAGTCATTAAAATATTTAATAAGCATTCATTTTGTATTACAAGGTCCTCTAAAGAAAAAAAATGAGAAGACATGACCTTTTTTTCCCCCACAGAGCCTCCTATTTAGTGAGAAAGGGAGGAAAATCGACAGTTATGTTAGAGCCCAGAAGGAAATTCACAATAAAATCCCAGAGGAGAGATTCATTACGCAGACTGAGAAGATCTGGGACATTGAATATGAATTTCATTTGTATTTTCTATTTCAACTCTATTAATCAATGGAAAAAAAGACTCTGGTCCATGTGGGTCCTAGTGGTAACTAATAATAATGTTGCATTCATTTTCTAACTTTTCCGGACATTTGTTGCCTGAGTGTTAACTTAAGGTGACATCTACCCCAGTCATTTGTGTGGGTGGCTCCTCCTTGACATTGGAGGAGGGCTGTGGCTCTAAGGACAGCACTCTACCTTGGAATCTAATCTACAAACACTTTTAATCATATTATCTTGTTTTAATCCTCTCTTTCCACTCGCTAAGATTATATTTTTATTCACTTTTACTTGGTCATTTTCTATCTCCCCCTATTAGGACATTTATACACTCCTGTGACCCAGAAAATTGCCTGATGAGTCACTCCTTAAAAAATATTTATTAGAAAAGTCAATTTAAAGTGAAATACTTTCAAAAAGTTCCTCAGTGTAGCTGAAATCAACAACTTGAAGTAAGAGCTTTAACGAAATGATTTTTTCTGGGGCAATGCTAGCTCCCACGTTAGCAACTAAAGACGCCTTCGTCTTTGTTCTCGCTCCCTCTTGGTCATCTTCTAGGAAGCATATACTTTCCTAGGATTTTGGTTTCGCTGATGAATATTCACTAGGTCTTCTTTTAAAAGGTAGCCAGCCTCACAAAAATAAGCTATGAACAAATTTAACTGTACCAATTTTTAAATAGTGCTAGATTAGTGTATCTCCTAGTAATTCTTTTGATACATTTAAAGGAAACTAAAAATAAATACTATGATGGATTACAATGGAAAATGCACTGTTTTTAGCAGAGACAATATAGTTTTTTGGAGGAATACTATTAATTTGACAATATTGTGCAATTTTTTTGTTTTTTGTTTTTGTTTTCATTAATATATCTTTTATTCATTTAGATAAGGAAATGTACATAAAGTTGGAAACAAGGCCAAACTGGTAATTTTTTTTTAATGTTTTGAATGTTCCCTATATTTTGCTTAACAATTTTCAGAATGTATTTTGGCAGGCTTTTCTTTTTAGTTCTTAAATTATTGCATTTTTAAAGGAATTCAGACAAAATTTGTTTTAGAATTTACATTGACAGTTCAAAATACCAACTTACAAAATAACTGAGATAACCAGTAGTTTCTGTGAATACTTTTGAGAAACTTTAAAACAATGTTTCTTTAAATAGTCAGATTTCGACAGATCAGGGTAAATTTCATGCCCATAGGGTTCTAAACTAAAATAATAAAATTTGATTAAAAAAAATCAATAGTTTAGTTCAAAATCAAAGTATTTCAATACTTCTAATTCAAAGCCATGCCAATTATTGTCCACTTGCTTCTTCTCCTCCTCGTGACCCTCTCTCTTCTCTTTCCTTCATTCTCCTCCTTCCCCCGCCCTCCTCCTCCTCCCACTACCAGTTTTTATGCCTTGGGAGGGGCTTTAAGCAGTAGAGAGCATCAAAGCCAGGACAGCTTTGAGAAAGAGCTCCACTTGTTTCACTAATGATAAAAAAAGACTGTGAGTTATTTTGTGAGCAAAGACAAGGAACAGGGGGGTGGTACTGACCTCCAAGAGGTGGGAGAACATGAGGAGATGTCACTGAAAGAAATGCAGTGTGGGCGGTGGCAACAGTCAAGGCCTGTTCTGAGTACCACTTCCCTTCTCAGTCAATCGTACATTGTTTTGTTTTAGTCCTCACAACTACCATGCGAGTTTGGTATTTTACACCCTTGACTTGAAGTTAGGTACACTGAGAATCAGTATAGAGAAACGCTTAAGGAGCTTGGACATGACAGATGGAATAAACCATAAATAGCATTTTCTATTCTCAGGGAAACTCTAAAAAATAATAAAATTGGTGCATACTTTTCGAAGAATCATTCCAATAGGCACAGGATAATTATAAAAGATACTAGGTTTTGTCTATATATTTCTGTATTCTTACTTATTTAATTATCTAAGAAGATAAAATTTTTTATGACTGTATTCTATTTGGAAATTCAATTTAGAATATGTACTAATTGTTTATTTGAACTATTTTGAAATAAAACATTACTTTGAAAGTATTTTCATTAAAAATAATTTCTGGCTACTCATCCACAGATGAGTAATTTTAAGTATTAGGTTTTAGAGGTAATTTTAGATTATCCTTTATCAATATAAACCACCTAAGGGAGAAATTTTATTTCTTATTATTACTTAGTGCTTAAGATCGTGAACTAGATACACTAATTCATAGCACAGTTTGTCATTGTTGGTCACATTAGCATAACTATTAGGTAACAGAATGGCTTCCAGGATAAAGGTATGCATCAGGGAAGAAGGTTTTACATATTCGATGGTATCTTTGGACTATTGAGGAAAAATCAAACTACAAAATATAGTGCACTATATAGAGTGCCTAAAGAGAGACCCTGATATAAGTATGGTAGTTAATTAAGAGTAAGCTTTAGTCAACTAAGAGCAAGCAAAAGCCTTTAATTCCAGAAATTTGCCTCACAGTCTCAAGTTGGGACTCCACGACACTCTTACACATTTGATTAATAACTGTTTCCAAATGTATCAGTTAAGTGTGGTACTACATATCCTTTTACTCAATG
The DNA here is from genome assembly GCF_902729225.1 of Pteropus medius. Taxonomy (NCBI): domain Eukaryota; kingdom Metazoa; phylum Chordata; class Mammalia; order Chiroptera; family Pteropodidae; genus Pteropus; species Pteropus medius. Next base: position 5,284,782 of record NW_024342475.1, read on the forward strand.
ACTTGTAAGTTTGAAAATAAACTCAGAAATCTATGCTAGCCTGTAAAAAACTGTAGAAAATATGTACGTAACTGTATGTGTGTATACATATGTGTGTGTGTATATGTATATATAAAGATATGCTTCAATATCATTTTGTATAAATTGCAGTAATTTCATTTTAAAATAAAATACTGATACAAGAATTTTTTTATCCCTATTTTTTAAAGGAGGAAGGAATTACACTAGTTACTTAAATCACTAAAATAAGTTTCCTGATATGAAATCATTCACCATAATTTGTAGCAAAATGTATTTCAGTGTCCTGTTGCTGTGAGGAGTGGGGTGGTGAGGATGTTTCTCAGATAGAGAATGCTTAGCAAATTCAAAAGTTTAATAAAGGAATTCTACCAATGATGTCTACTGAAGTCTAAGCATACTCTAAATCTAGGATAATTCTGCCATTATCCTATCAGGACATGGAAGTACCAATATCCTGTTATCTGTTACTCTTGTTCTCCTAAGTGTTCGTGGACAAGATCATAGACAACACTTGCCCAAATTTGCACAAGCTCATTACTGTGACCGCTGTCCTAGGGAAGGGCTTGTCTTTTAAATTCATTTATTCTTCAATACCTATTCATTTACATTTTGTGACTCACAAGAATGACCATATTTCTTTAATGTTCTTTTAGTCATTGAAACATCTATATTCTAAGCTATTCTGGTAGAGTGTTGGTGACAAATTCATCCAGGAAATAGCTCGTTTTATCCACAAATGACTCTCAGCTGGATGACTGCAGATGGAGACTAATGGATTTGCATGTGTACACTCAGATGTCTACACTGCCTAAAAGGATCAGCAAATTTGTATCTGATTATCTATCCTCTAGTTTACTGGTCTCTAAAAGCCATCAGCAAATAGTTTTAAACACACTTCCCCAGTAGGTGTGTATGAGAGAGAATGTGTGTGTGTATGGTGTACATATACAGTGTATCATATCACTACGTATATATGTTATAAAGATATACCATGGTATACCTTTATAATGTAGTACTTGCATTATAAAACAAAAATAAAAGAATATTCAAGAGAAGTCAATTATCAACTCTTTCAGTGAGTATTTATTGAGCACCTATTTTGTGCCAGGAACTATTTTAAGTGATGAGGATTCTTCAACAGTGAACAGGACAAACTTTGGTACTTCGTGGAGCATGTATTTTAGTGGATAAACAATAAATATGTAAATGATAAGTGCTGATGATAAGTATTTTGAGGTAAAATCATGTGTGTTGTTCAGAGAGTGATGGGGACTGAAGGGGTATTATTTTAGCTAGGGCAGTCAGGAACTCTGGAGTTAAGATCTCAGTAAAGAGGGGGAGGTGAAGAAAATGTTTGAAGCTGGGGGGATAAAAAGTGCAATGCCTTGAGACACTGGTAGGTGGGATAAAAATAAAATAAATGGAATTTATTTATTAACAGTTAATGAGACTCTGTAAAGGAGAAAGAGGGCATATCTATCTTTCACATAGTCTTTTTTAATACTTTAAAAAATTTTTGAGCTAATTGTCTTATCTGATGGATATGTCATTGTTTTAACTTTAAGATGTAGATAACACAGAGAATTTATACCAGGAATGAGAGAGTATAACCGTGCAACTGTTTTCTTTTATCTACACATTAAAAAAAATGTCATTAGGTTATATATATTTCTTACCAAGACATAAGATTGGTCTGCTATTAAGCATGATTCATATTCATCAATACAACTTCAAATCTTTTCAATAATAGTCATGCATTTTGATTAGACAGGATTTTATAATAAAAGCATAGAACTGTTAAAATTTTATATTTGGTATTTTGTTATCCAATACTATAGTGAAAGAACTAGAAGGCAGGGATCAAGCGTTTTGAATATTTCTATATCATAGTGAAAATACAGAACCAGAAACACACAAGAGCTTAGATTTATTAATAATGACCTCGTACAATTTAAACAGATTTCAGATGGTTTAGGCTAGGATACAAATCTCATATTTGGTAATCAGAATTTTATGTAATATAATAAACCTGTCTTTAAAAAAAGCTTTGTGAATTAGAAATCTGAATTGCTTACCGCTTATTTGACCTGTTTATAGTATCAGAGAGGCCCATACAAAATAAAAACAACCAAACTTCTAAGACAGCAATCAAGAAGTATAGTAACACACTTGCCTGTATTATGTATGATTTCTATACGTCACTGCAGCATGGAGAAAGTCTGAACTAGAAAGTATTTATAAAATATTAAATATAGGGGACCTAATTGATTACTATATGGTGTATTTGCTAGAATGTTCCATTGACATAGACTGAATTTGTTTGTACCAGAACAGTTTTCCAAACAGTGTATGTTGACGGATGGTAGTGGTGATGGAGTGAAGACTATAGTTACCATATATTTTTAGGCACAAGCTGCTCCTATAAATTCTGCAACAAAGTAAACATCATATACCTTCCTAAGAATATGGTTCATGTGTTTATGAGTCTTTTTAAAATAATTTATTGAAATGAAATTCACATAGTAAAACTGACCAATTTAAAGTGAACAATTACTTCAGTGGCATTTAGTATATTCACAATGTCGGACAACCACCACCTCTATCTAGTTTGAAAACATTTCATCATTCCAAAATAACAGCCCTCACACATTAATCATTTTTTTTCCTGTTATACCTTTTCTCAGCCCTGGCAACCACCAGTCTGGGTTCTGTCTCTATGGGTTTACCTATTCTGGATATTTTATATAAATGGAATTATATAACATATGATCTTTTGTATCTGATTTCCTTCCCTTAGCATAATGTTTTCCAGGTTCATCCATATTGTAACATACATTAGTACTTCATTCTTCTTTATGACTGAATTTTTCATTCTATACCTATTTACATAAATAAATCATGAGATCAACATATGTAGACATATAGCTACATAAATATACATCTCAATTCATTTATCTATTCATCAGTTCATGAGCATTTGATCTTTTTCCACCTTTTGGATATTGTCAACAGTACTGCTATGAACGTATGTATACATGTATCATGTATTTGAGTACCTATTTTCAATACTTTTATTGCGGGGTCATATGCTAATTCTATGTTTTATTTTTAAAGGAACTGCCGATTGTTTCCCACAGCAACTGAACTATCTTATACTCCTGCCAGCAATGTATAAAATTTTCTATTTGTCTTTGGCTTTCAACACCTCAATTATAAAGTGTTTCAGTGTAAATTTCTTTGAGTTTTTCCTACTTAGAATTCTTAGAGCTTCTTGGATGTATACATTCATTTATGTCAATAAATTTAGGAAGTTTTTGCCATTATTTCTTTAAATATCTTTTCTTCCCTTTTTTCTATCTTTTCTCCTTTTGAGACTCCCATAGTATATACATTGATTAATTTTAAGTTTCCCATCAATTCCTTAGGATTTGTTCACATTTCTTCATTTTATATCTTTTCACTCTTCATCCTGGATACTTTCAATTATTCAATCTTCAAATCTGTTGATTATTTCTTCTCTCTGCTCAAATCTGCAATTGAACCTTTCTAATGATTTTTTAAATTTCAATTATTGTACTTTTTAGCTCCAGAATTTTTATTGGTTACTATATTAGTTAACTTGGCTGCATTGACAAAATACCATAGACTGAGTGCCTTAAACAACAGAAGTTTATTTCTGGCAGTTTTAGAGGCTGCAAGTCCAGGATCAAGGTGCCATAAATGTTCTCTTAGCTTGTACATAGTGCTCTCTCTCTGAGCTCACATGACCTCTTCTTTATTCATGCATGGAGAAAAAAGAGGTAAAGCTCTCTGGTGTATCTTCTTATTAGGGCAGTAATTCTACCGAGAGGCCAGAATTACCGGGGGCCAACTTGGAGACTAGCTACCACACCAAATATCTAGACGAGTTAACAACTTCACCAGTTCTATCTCCACTTTATCTTCTCTGGGCCATTCTCTTGGTTATAACCCTAATCCAGGCCTTTTAAGTGAAAGCAGCATATATTTTACTTAAAGCACTCAGTACAGAAGCTGATGGCATTCGTTGGAAGCATTCAGTAATTGCTATAAATAATCAGTGATTTAAGCCTGACTTCAAAAGGCTTGTCTAGGATAGAATACTGGTGCTAATGATGACAACTTGAAGTTGGGACAGGGTTGCTCAAATCAACAGTGTCAGGTTTATATTATAGCAGGTGAGGTTACAACCAAGAGAGAGTCTGCACTTTCCTGATTCTTCCCTCTTCTTCCACTGAGGTGTTCAGTGAAAAAGACAGTCAATGTGGAGTGAAAGCCTTCTGGATCGGGTTCTAGGAAGTAAGGACTGTGGACCCATTGCATTGATATGCTCAGGCTTGGAGAGAAACCTCATCATCACTCAAGTGTTTAATTATTATCACTTTTGGCAATCATTGCTATGCCTCTGTGTTCTATTTCCTTGTGCATCAGCAGGCCTATAGGAGCACCACAGACACTCGGAAATGTCCTTTTTGCTTCTTCTCATATTGTTTCCTTTACTTGAAATAGTTTCTCCTGATGTCCAAATTATGCCAATGGTTAAAGGATCAGCCTAAGTTTCACAATTCTGTGATGCCTTTCTGCTGTGAGAAGGACCTCATTATTTCAAGAATTCCCATGGCATTTCATCTGTAATGCTCTTATGGGACATATCACTGTCAACCTTGTATCAGAGTTATTTGTGTATATTTCTTATGTTCCTTATCATATTAGGAGACTCTTAAGAGCAGGCTTTTTGTCTAATTTAGCTTATATCCCCAAATCACTTAGCAGTATCTTGAATGCTGTATGCACTCAATAGATATTTTTGAAATGAAATACTATATTCGCCAGTGAATATTTGTAAGGATATAGCCCCTACTTAGATATAGATCTTTATATTTGCATGTGTATAGGGATATAAAAAGATGGGCATGCATCATAGAACATTTCATAGAAAATAATAAATTAGTTAAGCAAATATAAAGTGCTGTTACAACAAACTGCCAATGCGAAAGGCTACGATATTCAAATATTTTGATAACATGCATTCTCTTTGCCAATTAGAAAAACTAGTTTCTAGTTGTGAGACTTTCTGGTTTGGCACACAATTTTATATTCTCATAGTTTCCATAAACAAATGGTACAAAAGACAGGCACAGAAACTACTCTTTTTTTATTTGCCCTTTAGTCTGAGCTGATTAGCCACAATTTGCCGAAAGATGGCAATTCAGAAGATAAAGCCTCTTAAAGTTCTTCAGTTTTCATAAAAATAAAGACATGCTAGAGCTAGTTTGAACAAATTTTACATAAGAATAGTTTGCCATCCAACATAAAGGCATATAAGCTATAGATTACATTCTGGTCGTATGTTCTATGATTATGTTTTGGAAGTTAATCAGTTAACAAATGTTTGCATTTATCATTCATTCAGTCAGGAATTTCTTCCTGATTAAACATAGGGGGCTCCTGGGTATTTAGGACCTCAGTTATCACACTATTGGTGCAAAGATAAAAAAGATATATAAAGCTTACCTGCCCTCATGCAGTTTACTATATAAGTGAGTTGTAGCATTTATACAAATAACAAGAACAATTGAAGTATAAGAGTTAAACTGAGAGCCTTGCAATTTCAGAGTAGTGAGGAATCATCTTCAACAGATAAAAGTATTCGAGCTGGGTCTTATATGGTAAAGAAGGAAATTGAACAGTTGGAGATTGTCAGTGGAAGAATTCCAAGGTTCAGAGGCATAAAGTGAAATATTGATCATGTAATAATTTAGTCCATCTGGAGAATGCAAAATTTATAGATGGATAAACTAGTTTAAGTACTATAGAATACGGTAGAATGAGAATTGAGAGAATGCCATCTTAACTGGCGTTTAGAAGGTAACTGCTAGCCTTGGGAAGCAGTAATTTCTATTAAATTGTGGGAGTAGATTGCAAATCATTATTTAGCAGGTAGAGAGAAAATAAAGGTAGAAAGTAAAGATTATGGAGACTGTGATAAAAAAGAGGAAAGAGATAAGACTGCATGTTACAAAGAAGCAAGATTGAGGGTAGGATTTTTAGAACAAGGAAGCATTTCCTAGGCAGAGTTGAGTGGGTAAAGATGGAGAGATTAAAGACAGAAAGATAATGGGATAATTGATAGTGCAAGGTCTAGGAAGAGGAGATTTCAAGAGCATCTCTGGATAATTTTACATTGGAAAGGATTGAGGAATTAGGCAGCCATTTCTTACTCTATGTCTGGGGAAAGTAAAAAGTAGGTGAACATTTTGTGAAAAAAAAATAAAGTTGAGAGAGCTCAAATTAATTAAATTTGCCCTGATCTTGGAACAGGTAAAGGCTGATGTAGAAATCAGAGGGTTGAGAAATAGCAGATGATCTGTTAAAAAAAGTCCTGAAAAAACATATAAGTAGATTGACAGTTGAGAACAAATGACATTCATTTACCTTGAATTTAATTGGTGTTCTTTTCTGACTTTCTCTAGTAACCTTGCTGCAATATGGAAAGGGAAATTTTGTATAACGTATAAAGTTTAACAAAATATTTAAACCAGATAAGAAATTTCAATGTACTCTGGAAAACATTATTCAAAATGTTCAAAGGCTAATAGTCTTTTCGCTCTTCTGCTTCATAGCCAGTCATATGTCGCTTAATAAGATCATGTAAAAGTACTATCATTATTGGATTTTTTTTTTAAACCTATCAACCCATGTCTTGTAATTAGTTGGTAAGTGGATTCATTTTTTATAAACAAACTGTTGGGCATCAAAAATTAGCTAATATGTTTGAATATATGAAATTCTTTTTTTCTTCTAGCTTCTCAGAGTATGAGAAACATGATAGATTCCCTCACTTTTTATTCATTCACTTATTCATCACATTGGTGGTGCTATTTAAGTGTCAAGGAATCTTATAAGAGTGTCAGAGAGAAAGAGGAGGAAAAAAACACACAACTCCTAATTTCAAGGAGTTTACTATCTGATGTCTTATAATATTATATATAGAAATATTACATGACCAAATACTAAATAACATGGACTTATTAGGAGTGATTCTAGTTTTTTAAAATCTGCTTTGGAAGACGATAAGCAAAAGAACATTATGACCAGGAGTTTAAGAAAGCAAAGATCAAATTTGAATCTAGAACTATTTTGAGAATGATTGGGGTTGAAAAACATGAAATAATCTAGCTGTTGACTAACTCTTCCTTCTACTAAATATCTTCAAAACTACAAATAGGCCTGAATGGTGATTTGATCATTAATGTAACCTATGATTAACTGGGGAACTGATGGTTTGCAACACACTTTTAAATGTCTTATAAAAACTATGTTCTTACCCATAAATCATGGTATAAAATGGAAACACAGTGGCTGCTTTTGGCCAGTTTTTCTCCTTAATTACTGAATTGGCAAAGTCGAAGGCATAAAGATAGTGATAATATATAGTAAAAGTTTTACATACTATAAATGAGACAAACAACATCTAACTAAAAGGGTTCTTGGGAGAGTTACATGACTACAGTGTGGGCAGAATGTAAAACACCTGGTGCCCATCACATCCATTTCATTTGTTAAACTCTCACCATCTTGTTTATTCTATAAAGTCATTTTGGTTTGATATCATAGTTAAGGATCAATTCAATAAACTTTTTCACTGTTGCTTTTTGAAATAACAGGTGAGTAGAAGAAATGCTAGGAATTGGTTGATAATATGGGAAGAGGTAGAAGCTGGGGACATAAAGGAGAGAGCCAGAAATAGGAAACATATTTACATCTTTTAGTGACTGGTTTTAAATGCCAATTTTATTAGTAGGATGAGTTAACTTCAAGTAGCCTTTTTCCAGTGCAATGCTAATGAGAACCTGACAGCCAAGATCCAAATTTAGATACTGATAATGGCTCTTCTGTCCTGGAGATAAAACAGCTAAATCTTGACCTAGAGAAAGAATAAAAAGCAAACGTAGAAATGAATATTCTTTTCCTGAGAGAAGGAAATTGAGGCAAAGTTAAGAATTATACATATTACCTTACTCTTAAAGTTGTATAGTGTATGTTAATTAAAATTATAGCTTTTTTAATAACTAGGATAATTATTTATGTAAAGAAAAATATTGCACAAATAATTAAGACTTTTAACTATAACAATCTAATCCTTCCCAGACATGAATTAAAAAATGACTAATTTTAAAGTAATCGCTTGGACATTTTCTGATTGATACCCACTATATTTCATTTCTAAATTTCAGTTGAAGAAAACAATTATCTTAAATTATCAGAAAGCTCAAATAATTTCGTAGAAAATTATTGAAAAACTTGTATGTGAATACAATGTTCTGTATCTTGCATAACTTATTTTGGAGAAAGATAATTTAATTTGGGATGTTTCTTGAGGAATTTTCTTTTATATTTTTCTTTTCATTTTTTTGACTAAAATAAAATAACGAAAGCAGATATAAACATATTTATTAAAAACATTAAGAATTAAATTCTTATATTTATGGCTAGCTAAGTTAAAAGATGACTTTCAGGTTATAGAATGTTTTAAATTTTAAGCATAAATGCAGTAATTTTAGACTGAATTTATAAATGATGCATCTATCTCTTGATATAGTTTGAGGAAAGGTTTAATTTTCCTTCATAATCTATACAAAGATCAAATTTAATATTTTGGTTTTCTTCAAAAGAGGAGGCATATAAATATCTTTCTGTATTACTCTACAGAACGGTAGCCTTAATAATAACTTTTATTAGACCCAGAATTTATGTGTATGAGTTTCGATGTCAATTTTGTTGCTGTTCTACAAAATGCATTTAGCTGATTATATGCTAAATCTAGTGTGATCACGTAGCTTATTATTTCATGTTTTGGATGTGTTTTGAGGGGTGAAAGGAACAACCCAAGGAAAAGAAAAATGAAATATGTGTTTAAAAGCTTTTCTGAGCATGTTTCTTAGAGAATTTAATTTATTGGTAAAATGCCCGTGGAAAGTGGCCTTGAAGATGTCCCCCATCATCTCAGCCTCTTAGTATTCACATTCTTGTATAATACTCTTGAGTGTGAGCTGGACTCATTGACTTCTTTCCGATAAGTAGAGTATGGCAGAAAGGATAAGATGTCACTTAAAATATTTGGATAGAAAAAAACAGTGGCTTCCATTTTGGGCTCTCTCTCTCTCTCGTTCTCTCTCTCTCTCTCTCTCTCTCTCTCTCTCTCTCTCTCTCTCTCTCTCCCCCTCTCTCCCTCTCTCTGTCTTTCTCCCTCTCTCTCATCTCTCAAGCTGGGGAAGCAAGATGCCATGTTGTGAGCAGCACTATGGAGATATCTATGTGGTGTGACAATGAAATGTGACTGTTAGTCCAACAACTCTCAAGAAACTGAGGATGTTGTTCAATAGCTCATTAGAATCAAGCCTACCAATAGCCATGCAAGTAATCTTGGAAGTGAGTCTTTCAGCCTCAGTTGAGTCTTAAGACACTGCCGACTTAGCCAACACCGTAACTGCAACCTCATGAGTAATGTGTTCAGGTTTAGCAAATAAAAATACAGAATGCCCTGATAAGTTGGAATTTCAGATAAAATGATACTTTTTTTTTTTTACTATAAAAATGTTTGAGACACACTTAAACTAAGAAATTACTTATTGTTTATCTGACATTCAAATTTAATCTGCATTTTATATGGCAGCACTAGACATGAGATCTCTTGAGCTGGAGGCATATAGCTAAACCATTCTCAGATTACAGACCCACAGAAATTGTGAGATAAAAAATGTTTGTGTTTTAAGCCATGAAGTTTAGGGATTGTTAGGAAGGAGAGAATTTCCCCCTCTATCATTCTTGAGTTCTTATGGATGGACCAATTATGAAACCGACATTATTAGACCAGAGTAAGATGAAAAAATCTGACTTAATTCATGAGCACGGGGGGATCATAAATGAAAATGCTCTCCAAAGTGATGAACCTGCTAGCTGTTTATACTTTTTAGACTGAACAACAATAAGTTTGTGAAGGAATGCCAGGAAAAAGACATGCAGATGCTCATTATTGAGGAATCTAAACAAAGTTTGCACTTGAATAGTAAATGAGTAAAGGAATAAGGACAAGCTTTTGGCTCCGGATTCCTTAACTCTAGTGATAACGATGACTCTCTTAGCTTCCCCGCAGCCCCATTCACAAGGGAAATGTATTTCCTGCATTCAAGGAGATAAGTGAGGGTCAATGTGCCCTTCTTGCACAATTGGCTTGTCGAGTGACTTTAATCCAAAATAATCAATATGCCATGTGGAATATTTTGGGGCAGGCTGCCCAAGAGTCAGACAGGGTAATTTATTATGAAGTAATAGATAACTAATACATTATCTAATAATTAGGTGAGGGTCCATACAGACCTGCATTGTTGACTAAATTGATTGACATGTGTTTTAATCGGTCTCACAAGTGCAGAACCAATAATTATACTTTTACATCGTCTATCTCTTTAGGATAGAACATGGTTAATTACTTTGGAGATGGGAGAGATATATAATTTACATTTAAACATGACCAAAGCACAACTTTTGTAGCCTCATTAGACAAATGTTTGGAAAAATATAGAGAGATACTTTTGAAATTTTAATTTTTTAAATAACTTACCTCTTCAAAAAACTGATAATCAAAAGTTAATAGAATAATGTCTAGAGAGGATTGGTCGGCACTAGCAATTTGAAAGCAAATAAAAGTGGTTTTACACAACTTTTGAAACTCTGTGCATAGTTTATACATATGATTCCTTGCTGAAATCAAAGATTTCATACTACCTGTAAGACATTTCATACAGATACATCAGTTACACAGGTTCATCAGGAAAGCGACATTTTTGAATTGTCTCCTTTCCTTCCCTCCTTTTCTAACCAAGCACTAAGCACTGTTATGCTATTCTTTGCAAACATTTCTCAAATCTTTCCCTTCTCTCTTTTTTCCCCTTCCAACCAGATAAGACCTTTATCAGTTCTACTTATTCCATTATCATAGTCTTCGAACTAATCTCTGCCAGCATTCTGTTACATACCATAGTCGATCTTTCTAAAATATTACAATCATCATATTACTTACACGCTCTAAAAGTTTTACTTACTTTCCATAACCCAGAAAATAGGTGGAACATTTTTTGGACTAAAAGTAATATCTCCTGAAAATGTGGTGCTCTAATCTTTTGTTTGTATGTTCTGTTTTACCATTACCAAAATTGCATTACCATTACCAAATCATTCATAATACACTAGTTGCTAGCTGTTCCACAGAAGAACATGGTTCTCTTGGAGCTACGTATGTGAAATGTAGCATATCTTCTCTCCAATGGAGATTCACCCATGTGCAGTAGTAAGGGTGGATATAGGCTTTGTGAACATCTACTTAAAAAATACAAATTCACCAGTACAAAATTTTGTATGAAAGTGAAATATTGGTTAAAATTTAGAAACAAAATTAAAACATGCCACTGGATCTCCGGAGAGTCAGGTTCACTTTAACTTTTTTGGTATCACAGACTCCTTGAGAAATTATGAACACGTAATTTCTTTCCCCAGCAAAATGCAAGCGTTCACACCCATACAGCTTTACAAAAAATTTAAGGGATTCTCAGAACATTTCACCCCTCCTCTGTGATTTTGGGAGATTACAGGATGCCTGCTCAGCACCTCTTCTTTGGGAAGTGCTCTGTTCTCCCGCAGAGAGGCCAACCCTGTCCTATACTATGTATCCTGGTTAAAAGGAGATCATTTACCCAGAAAATCTGCTTGCCATTCTTCTTTCATAATTATTGTTTATTTATTATAGTTTTCTTTCTTCTGTCAATCTGCACCCCAAAAGACAGCAAAAATCAATATTTGCGACTTCTCTGTAACCAAATTGAATGTCTATCTTCATGACATTATATGTTAATTTTTCACTTAAATTTTCATATAATTGTTCATTACATGCTCAGTTTTCAAAAACTTAATATTCATATAATGTGGAAAAAATTTTTCCTAGATTTATTTGCCTAGATTTTTCTGCTCTAGATGGGCAGATAAATGTGTCAGTGGCTTCTTTTTTCTTGTCTAGTGAGTGAAAATATGGAGACAAAGAATACTCTTCAATCTGATTTTTATTCTTATGTGGTGCTGTAAGACTGATTTATTGATCCAGTGGCAGACATTTTACAGTAAATCCAATAAACAGAGCTACATAAATAAAAAGGCACTTTAAACCTATTGAAAGTAAGAATATATTTATTTATAAAGTTATTTCCACTCATTAATTAATGTGTTCTTTCTAGTCATAAGTGTGTCAGTGTTAGTAGGTCCTGATGTTCTATTAATTAGAATTAAGTTTGGGTACAAGTTACAAAGACCTATACCCTAGTACATTAAGCAAAATAGGAATTTATTACTCCCTCAGTTAAATAAAGTGGGCATAGCAGTTAGAACTTTATGGTATCAGAGACCCAGCTCTTCCTATATAATAGTCTCCCCACATGTGGTTTCCACGATGTTCGTTTTCCAAGATGGCTCTGCTAGGTCCAGCTGTTACACCCCGCTGCATGGCAACTGGAAGAAGGCAAAGGTGGAGAAAGCATACCCTATTTCCATGAGGGCATTTCAGTTTTTCTGCTTATATCTCATTGGGACAAACTTAGATCAATTGTATGTCTTGCTGAAAGGAATGACAGGGAAAGTAATCTTTTAGCTGGAAGAAAATGTACCCAGTTAAAACTGATGATATCATATACATGTTATTTATATGAATGTAATGATTATTTATTTAATGTCTTTATCTTAAGATCAATCTCATATATTTTTGTAAAAAAAGATTTTGTTACTGAGGAAAAGAAATGCAGCTGAAGCAGTGAACTACTAGAGCTACTCCCGTGTCTGTGTGTGTGTGTGTGTGTGTGTGTGTGTGTGTGTGTGTGTGTGTGTGTGTGTATTTCGCAAAGTCATAAATATTTTGCAGAAGAAAAAGGATAGAAACACAACTTAGCTAATAAATGGTTTGGTAAAAGCAAAGGGTCACAATATACCCAAGAGCTTACCCAAGAATAAAATCGCTCTGGCTGTAAATGACCAAGCAAACAGTATTGAACTCAATGCTGAGTTGATCATAATTAAATTTAATTCTGAATTAATGTAAAATCAGGGTAAATTTCCCATTTACAAGAAAAATAAGCTTTTAGAAAATGGATGTGTTTTACACACTGATGTTCTGAAATTCTTAAGCAAAGCTTTTTTTCAGAATATCAAAATAGAACTTATTAACACTGCACTCAGTTAAGAAAACATCCTGGTGCTTAATATATCACAAAGTTAAATTAGCCAAATAAATTGTGTTGTGTTGTGTTGTGTTGTGTTGTGTTATGTCGTGTTGTGTTGTAAAAGCTAATTACTATTTTCTGGCTTTTGGATATAAGCAGCAAAATTGCTGCTCCTTTCATTTGTTTCATGAGATGCTCAATGTCCTCAATAACAATAGTTCATTTCTGATTACCACATGCCAATTTGTTCTTTAAAATGCTAAATGAATATTTTTCTAACTACCTCATTGCATTTATATGTCTTCAACGCACTTTTTCTGCAGACATGACATTCTTATGATGTAAAGGCAGCTCCTTCTATGCTCTTTTTAATGTTTCATCCATCTACCTCTCTTTCATATATATATATATGCTATTGATGATTTAATTAAAAACAGTTTTTCAATCATCAAGGCCAACAATAAGAACAACATATTCTAAGAATCTATTCTGGGGTAGGCTCTTCTGATTCCTGACATGGTTTCTGATAATCCTTGGCCATCATTTAAAATGAAGTTAAATTTGAGAATAATATTAATAAAATGGCTATAATATAGATAGTGGTATGTGTAAACAATTCGAGTCTTCTTAAGAAAACATTACTTGATGCCATGAACTAATAATTTTACATGCACTGTAAAGGCATCCTAATGCCATATACTTTCTCATAGATGAAAGCATATATATATGCCTTCCTTATTCTTATTTCTGTATTTTAGCTAATACAGTTTAAAGTGTGTATTACTTAGTTATCTTATGCAACGGTGCTCATTCTATCTCTGAATTAATAACAATCTTTCTTTATTGGTTGTAACAAGATTTCCTTAGTTTAGACAATCACAATTTCAGCTTTTCTTATTTTTAACAGTAGTACAGATGTGTTGACATTTCAAAACAACCCATGATTAATAGCCTTTGTTCCCTTGCCCGAAAGTTTTCTCAGGGATTTTTTAAGGTTTCGATAATCTATGAAATGGATATAATTCTTTAAGTACTGAGAATATACTTTAATACTGATTTATAACTTCCTGATGAGCCTTCAACTTCATTGCATGAACTATATTATACAAAACAAAAAATATTAAGCAAACTAACTTTATTAAAATAGTAGAAAATACATACAGAATTGTGTGGGGAATCTGCAAATGTGACTGAACAGATATCCCCCCAAAATACTGACAATGAATTTTTTTTCTAGGAAATTTCTGGGGTCTACTTGTTTTTGTCAACAAATATGCTAATTTTGCATGTGTGTGTGTGCATATGCATGCGCGTGTGCATTGGGTGCATATGTGTTATCTGTGTGTAGGAATATTGTATTATTCTATTGAGTGAGATATCCTTGTTGCTGCATGTACTTTCATAACTATTTCATTGCAAGGGGGTTGCAATGTAATGCAGTTGCTCTCTAAAACTCAAGGACTAGATTAGGAAGTAGAAAATCTGCCTAAATGTGAGTCCTGCAGCTCTCAATACTATTCTTATTTATTGAGTTTAGAAATTTATATCTGTTGTCCAATGTGTTTATGTTAGTTCACATTTCAGAACATTCTCTGACAAAACATAACTTGAATGAAGCAAGTTTGACATTAGAGTGTGATATAAAGATGGAAATAGCAAAATAATGGTACAGTGGCAGAAGAGGGGAAAGGAATTGCATTTATTAAAGCACTCACTCATGCAGGCTTAGGGCTAGTGAGAGCTTTACCTTTGTCTTCTCAGCTCATCTTTAAAATTATATCTTCATTTTTAATTGCTGATTAACAAATTACACAAAGTTAGCTGTTGAAAACACGTACTTTCTACCTTACAATTTCTGTAGTTTAGGCCCCAGACACAGTAGGGCTCAGTTCTTTGCTCAGGGTCTCACAAGGTCTCAATTAGTTGTCAGCCAGGTTGTATCTGCAGTTGGAGTCCTCTTCTGTTCTGATGCAGATTATTGGCAAATTCAGTTCCTCGTGTGTATTTCCTTGGAGGCTGTCAGCTGAGGGCTGCCTCAGTTTCTACATGCTGGTTACATTCCTTGCTATGTGGCCATGTTAGTAAAAACATAAAACTGTCAACAAAATCTCCAATTTTCCTTATTTCTCTCCTTGACTAAAACATTATAGGAAATTTGTTGTATCGAAATATTTTAATTTTATATTTAAACTTACATTTAAATATAAACTCCATATTTAAACTTAAAATTATACAAAATTTTTTTGAAAAATCAAGTCTATTCATTCTTTCAACTGTTCAGTAAATAATTTATTGATCAATATCTGCATATCAATGCTATGCTATATCCAGAGGATAGAATGATGATAAACAGGACAATGTCTCTGGTTTTATAGGTAGAAGAAAATAAACAGATAGATGATGACAGATAGATAGATAGATAGATAGATAGATAGATAGATAGATAGATAGATAGATAGATGGTAGACAGATAGGTAGATAGGTAAGTAGGTAGGTAGGTAAGTAGATAGATGATATATAGATGATGATAGATGATGGATGGTGGATGGATGGATGGATGAATGAATGGATGGATGATAGATGACAGATAGATGGATGTATGGATAGATAGATAGATAGATAGATAGATAGATAGATAGATAGATAGATAGATAGATAGCAAGAAAGAAAATCAATTGGGTGTGCTGATTTATTATATTGGAGATATCATTTAGATCAGAAATATCATGTAATTTGAGGCCGAAAGGACTAGGAGGAACTGACTTTGTTCTGGGAGAACCAGGCGTCGGCGTAGGAACAACGGTAGCAGTTAAGACAGAGAAAGATCGAGTGCCTGAGGAATGTTCAGCAAGGGCGAGAGTGGCAGAAATAGAAGTGACAGACTGGGGCCATGTCAGAGTGCTTCTCTGATCATGGCAAGAAATCACAGTTTATTTCCTTGTGGCTCGTTTATAAATTATAAAGCACGTATAGTTGCATATATAGCGATTAGTAATATCTTCTAATTATTTAAAAGCTCAAAATAACAGAAGTGATAACTTTGGATGAATGTTTATCAAAGTATTTACAATATTTTTCTGAATTAGAAATACATAATTTTTCTGTTTTAAGTCTCACTGAAGACATTAGCATGATAGATAGTACGAATTCGAGAAAGAATTTGCAATAAAATTGACCTTTGGTAAATTGTTTTTAGAAAACATTAATGATTCAGTTGAGGAAATGCTCAAAAGTTTGAGACAGAAAGAAATAAAATTTTCAATATTCTGAATAAAGCTTGATTATTTTTATAATAGGAACTTTTACATTTGTATGGCATCATATAGATAGTCTGTCACATATTTCTTTCTCATATAAAAAAATAGAATTTCTAGTAACATCACAAGTGCCCTCCACCTTCCCTTCACTTTTCAGATGTCTCTTACCTCCTGTACCAGTTGCCTGACATTAACCAATATTCCACCTGCTCTTACATCTTTGAGTGGTCTGCTATTACCTCCTTATAGCTCTACATAGCGAAAAAGAGAAAAGGACACTCTTAGTTATTATGTGTCAGAACTATGCAATGATTTGCTATGCAGAAATTCACTTACAGAAATAAAAATAAATTCAAACTTTCACACAGAGACCTATTTTAAAATACTGTAAGCATCCTCACTTCCAAAGCTTTTCCAAAATCTATCTTACTACCTAACCCCTTGACCCTGGCCTTTTTTCAGGCGTTTCTGGCTTTAGTGAATAACATTACTATCCACTCAGCAAGACACAAATTCATCCAATAAATTACCAAGTCCATTTCTTTTATTTCCTAAATATCTCCCAAATCCATCCATTTTCTCCATCCACATTGCCATCAATTTGTTCAGTACTTATAGTCTTTCTTCACTATTGCTATAGCTTCTCAAGTGCTCTCTTCCCACTCACTATTTCCTCAATTTCTAATCCAATTTCCACTCCACAGCCAGAGCGATAATTGAAAAACATTCATCTAATCATATCACTCTTCTCCTTAAAACAGATTACTCTTGGGAGAAAAGTAAAAACAAAAATCAAAAAGAAAACTTATTATGGCTTCAATATCCCCAAAATCTGGCCTCTTGCTTACTCCTAAGATTCATATTAAGACACCACTTCTTATTCTCTCTGCTCTAGAATACCACACCCTCAGACCCCCAATTCTCATCTCCTGAACTCATTTTCTGGGTCTTAGTTTAAACATGACTTCTTTAAGAAGATTGATTCACCAGTCTATATTAGTAAACCCCTCCACCCATTTTTATTGAACTTTTTATTGAGATAATTGTAGATTCACGTGCGTTGTAAAAGTAATACAGAGAGATCCCATGTTCCCTTTCCCTAGTTTCCCCTAATGGTAGTGCAACACTGTAATCCAATATCACAAGTAGGATAGTAACAATGATATAAGCCTTTAATCCTGTTCATGTTTATTCAGGTTTATTTTTACTCATTTTTATATGTGTGTGTTTATTTGTATATAAAGTTAATACGAGTTTATGTATACACCATCACAGGCAAAACGCAACTCCATTACTGCAAAAATCCTTCACGTGACCTTTTTATAGCCATGCCCAACTACCTCTTACTCTCTTTTTAACCCCTGACAACCATTCATCTATTCTGCAGTTTTCCTTCTTATTTCCTCCTTTATCAATTTGTGCATCTGGCATCACTATGTATGGCTGTATCTTAATTCAGCTGTATCTACATTCCCAGCTAGACTTTAAGCTCTATGTTGACCTCTGTATTTTTAGCTCCTATCACATTGCTTGGGACAAAGTAGTGAATTCTAGGACTGGCCCTGCAGCAAAATACTTGATTTATGGACCTGGGTTAAGCCTTGTGTAACATGAGGCAGAACAAGTCTTGAAGCAGCACATGTTCAGTAAACATTATGGTGCAAGAAATTGAATTGGTTGGGCTGTAAGCTCCCTACCAGCTGGGTTGCACTGCACACACCTCATGTGAAACAGTGGAGCCCAATGCTGCCATCGTGCATCTCTCAAGGGACGATGTTCAGAGTTTAACTGTGGTGCTAGAATCTAACCTGATGGAAAAAAAAACAAAGTGCTATCATTGAGCAATAGAAGAGAATATCGTTAATAATTCACGTAGATGATTTTGAGCATAATTATATTCATGGTATATCTTTTTCTTTTTGTTTTAAGAACAGTTAGAAATTGCATTCTGACATGCTATGACTTTGGTTGACTTCTGTGATGTGTTTTTCCCATCAAACTATATTTCTGTATTCATAGCTTAAAAATAGATATATAAAGTCGCAGGTATCTAATTTTTCCACAGATAAAGGCCAAACACAAGAAGGTGGGAAACTTAGAGCAAGAAATAACCTGAGTAAGAGGAAATCAATGCCAACAAAGGAAAGCAGATATTTGTACCACACTGTGAAATCTTGTTAATCAGCAGTAGAGGTAGCCATCTATTTGCCAGGATCGGTGTGGGGAAAGTGCTCTGTTAACTTATAGTAAACAACCTTGTATCCTTGTATACTAAAAGTGTAATTTCTTTAATTTTAGGAAAATAAAGTAATAATTACAGTTTTTCACGTAAATAAAAAAACACAAAACATGCCTGAGTATTTGTACCTATGACAAAGTCACCCTGGGACTAACCAGATGGCTAAAAATTTGTCATTGTGATAGGAAGGAGAATTTTGAATTGAAAGAAAGAAGATTTGTATCATATTTCAGCTTGCTTATGAATTTGTATATATCTTGCCTAGGACACTGAATCTTTATTTTTGCTGGATTGTTTTGCGAGATCATTTAACCTTTCTTTGTCTCACTTGCTTGTTTTAGGACATAGATTATAACACTTGACACTACTTCTAGGAGGCTTGAAAAGATAAATGAGAGAGAACCTGAAATAATGATCTCTTAGCACCTTGGAGAAAACCCAGATATTATCCACTCTATATTTTTAAAATTCCAGACACTGAAGCCACACTGCTGATTTCTTTCTTAAAATATACTTTAAAAATACTTAAATTATTAAATCTATGTTGATATCATTTCCTTGTAAAAAAAAAAAAAACAGGATTTCTAAGATATTAATTACATGGGAAAAATAACCTGATATTCATAAACCAAAGTAATTGTGATAATTTCTCTAAACCTGTTTTATTTTAGAAAATGTAAGGTCTATGGCATAACTTAAAATTAATATTTAAAAAGGTTTTGACATTTAACAATTGAATTAATGTTCTAAAAAATGTAATGAACTAAAGAGAATCAAGTCATATGTTAATATTAATAAAAACAAAAGTAGTATTATGGTTACATGGAGAATAATATAAAAATAAATTCAACAAATTAACGAGTAAAAGACATGTAACAACAGAAAGTTGGAAAAAGTATAGGCAGTTCATGGGAAAAAATTGGTTAAAATGTAAGATATTTAAGCTTATAATCAGAAAAATATATATTATAGACAGAATCAAATACTTTTTTAAATCAAGCAATTGGTAAAATGAAAATGCGGATGATATCTAGCTTTTACAAAGGTGTATTCAACAGCATTTCTCAAAAGGTAAAATTCCTTCTCACCTGGTAAGTAATCTTTAAAGAAGCTTTCCTTTGGAAATAATTCTCGAATCACACTAATACTTAGGTACAGGCCTATTTAGTGCAACAGTGTTTGAAAGAGTGTAACATCAGAAACTATTCAAATGTCCAGCAATCAGGAAATGGTTATTAAATTACAAAGCATACATACAGCAATTAAAATGAACGTTATATAATCACATTAATATCTAAGACAATATTCATCAAAAAATTCAAATCGAAAAATAGAATTACATACAATGTGATTCTATTTATATATTAGAAATGATAATTGCAAAATATTTCAGTAGCCACACATATGCATACAAATACTTAAATGCATAGAAAAACAATGGAAAAAATAAACGTCCCTCTAGTCACAGTTGTTCCATTCAGAGCAAGGAGTGGGAACTGATGTTGGGTTCGGGTAGAGGTTGCTGCAAAGCATGTTCTTGTTCTTTTTTTTTAAATCATGTATACTTCCATACTTATAAAAACTATTTTAAAATGAGGCTGGTGTCATTACATTTGTGTAATTCACAAAGCTACGTCGGTCCAATAAATGATAGAGTGTATTAAGTTCGCGATAGGGATGGTCAAGATAAAACAAAACAACCAAGTATTCCTCTATCTTTTAACATTGTAAATTGCCTTCCTTGTGCGAGATCAGTCCTTAGATGAATTTAAGTTGGCAAAATCATTTATAAACAAAATTCGATAATTATATCAATTTAGTCAAAGAACCATATGCTTTACCCAATGGGTTTCTAATAAAAACTGGTTAAATGAATTCAGTTTTTAAAATGTGATGAGAAACAAATCATTTGTGTACATAAACTAATGATTATAAACCAATGCTTTGGCAACAGTTGATGGAAAAATTCATATTAATTCACCACAACTAAAAAAAAAGTATATTAAGTCATTATAGAAAATAAAGATTATAACATTAAAAACAATGGCATGTTTCTCACATTTAGATTTTTGAATATCATGAATGGAAAAAAAATAAACACAGATTTCCTTAAACTTATTTTGTATTTGAATCTACATTAATCAAATTAAAATATAATTTTATAAGAAATCATCAGCCACGTTCCCAGCTCAACCAAAGGATTTGCATCAGCTACTGTTGTGAGGTATCTATGAAAACCAGTTAGGTATAAAGGGGAGTTTTAAGCCCTGCCCATGTGGTTTCAATCCCAGTAAAGGCCTAGAATAATTTTCACAGTAGAGAGAGATAATAAGATGGAATCTATGGTCTATTAACAAATAAATGGACTATAGCACCCATGAAAATATGTGGTAGTCTGCATGCTCAAGGAACTTCAATGAATCAAGATGGTTTTATAATAATCTAACAAAGAGTCACTGACTCTTTGCTATTTGCTCTGAGTCTATTTTTATATATAGTAGGTGTATGTATATGTAAGTATACAGTTGACCCTTGAACAATACAAGTTTGAATTGCTTGGGTCCACTTACATGCAGATTTTTTTTAATAAATACAGTCGATCCTCTGTGTCTGTGGGTTTCAAATCTGTGGATTCAACCAGCCATGGTTAGAAATCCACAGATGTGGAGGGCTGACTATAAGCATTGTTCTATGCCATTTTATATAAGGGACTTGAGCATCCTCAGATTTTGGTATCTGCAGGGGGTCCTGGAACCAATCTCCCACAGTTACCAAGAGCAGTAAATAAGTTTTTGGGGAGTCAAAAGTTATATGTGGTTTTTTGACAGTGGCCTGGGGGAATGGCACCCTCACATTGTTCAAAGGTCAACTGTATATGTATACACACACACACAAACACACACATATGCTTGTATATAGGTGTATACATATGCATATGCATGTATGCTGTTATTGTTATTTTATGGGCTATTGAGAATCTGCATATTTACACAAAGAATATAGAGTTTAGCTGCTAGATTAGAAAGAGTCCTCTTAAGGTGACCAGCCATCCCAGTCTGCTAGGAATGGGTTTTTGGGATGTTTGATTTCCCTAAATTCCCTGGCAAACCAAGATGGTTAGTCACCCTAGCCTTCCTTGGTCTTTCCTCACCTTTGTGACTCATTTAAAGTCATTGTTTATACTAGTAAATATTTTATAGAAGAGGCTTGCATCTTCCTCATATAAGCATCAAGTCTGAAATATCTTTTTATTTTGCCCAAATACTCATACATTGGGCACCACATGCAGACAGTACAATTATGGCGGATATTGTCAAGTGACTTGTCACTTTGATTTTCACAATATATTGATGTCTCCCATGTAAAATAAAATAAGAGAGTGAGCCCAGAGCTATGCAAAATAGTAGAGCCTAAAGTATATTTTTTCCCTGATAATATTGGAAATATTTGAGAGTCAGGAGCATCTATCCAGCCAGGGGTGGGGGTGGGGGGGTCTAAGTGGTATAATTTTATAAACAGTACTTATTTCTATCATGATGTAAAATTTCAGAATGTGAAAAAAAATCTGATTTTCTGGGGGAAAAATGGCTTTCTGTGCCTATATCAAATAACTTTTGGAAGTGTTTGCATTCTTTGGGGAAAACAGATTCCATGGAAGGGACCGCTATTTTGGTTTGATGTGTTGTATAAGCATTATCTGAAAGAAATACTGTAGCTTTCATATATTCCTCGTGATAGCTTACTTTATTTGTTATAATAATAGAGGCTTGCTCAGTTTATTTATTCCTTAAGGTGAATCGTAAATGTATAAGCAAATAAGGAAATAACAAATTAATAAATGTGATTTGTTAGTTCACATTATTAGTTTATTGAAATAATTATTACTTTTTGTTTCATTTCAAAATTCATTTATAATGCAAAGTCACATCTGACACGGTGAGTGTAAAATGAGTTAAGTGCAATATAATGTTGAACTCTGGGGAGCATTAATCTAAATTTCAGTAATTAATGATCTGGTTGTCAACAAAGGATCCCAGAACTGCTTTGGAAAGGTACATGTGGCCTAGATAGATTTCTGTGCCTTGGTACTTTGTTGAAATAGAGAGAAAAAAAGGAAAGTTCTAATGTCTATAAAGCTGTACCTTAAGATTAGCATTAATGTAATGGCTAGGTGGAGAGCCAGAGGAGAGAAAGAGCAGTCAGGGGGATCGTTTTATAAACTATATAAATGTCTAACTAATGTACCGTATACTTGAAACTAATAAAATAAAAATTTTAAAAAACTGTGCCTTGAGGTTTCCATTTTGAAACTGCAATTGTTAAGATCTTTTTCTTCTGATATATTTATTAACTTTTTGTTAAATAAAAAAGAATTTATTTGCTCAAGTAACTTGGAAGTCTAGAGGTAGTTCAGTCTCTGAGGTCCGCTTAATCCAGTGGCTCTTGCTCCGTTCTCTGTATTCATTTCCTCAGCTGTCACATCCACAAGTGTTGGTGCAGGAACACCTCATTGCTCTCCCTTAATCCTGGATTTCCTCTTCTTATTGCCTCGGACCTCCTAGCTCTGGTTCTCAGCATTGACTTTTAATATCTGACTACGTGTGTTTCATCATTGCTTTTGTCCTTCTCTTTTTCTACTCTCCATTTTTGTTGTTTGTTGTGCACACTGCCTTTTGTAGCTTCCTGGTCTCAAATTTTTGCATAACCTGGGTTAGAACCAAATTCTCTTGCTATGTCAAGATCTCTGAGTCTTGACATGTGAATAGAATTCTATAAAATTTCAGACTTGATATTCAGAAAAGGACTAAATGCTTTCTATCCTAAGTCTGAGGCTCTAAGTTCCTCTATAAAATGATCACCTAGTTTCTGCCTTAATCTGTTAAATGATGGAGAGCTGAGAGCCAAATGTAGCGGCCTTTTTACTTCAGAGGGTTTTCCCATTTTCCCATGAGTTCTCCTTTCACCTTTGAGATGAAAGTTAACTCCATGAAAGTAGCACCTGGTCATTTTAATTTTGTGTTATGAAGCCACACATCCCATTCACCATGAGTATTCTTGAAATATTGAAAAGCAGCTTAGACTTCTTTCTCATGTCTGTGCCATCCAAATATTCTTCATTCTGTAAATTATTCATAAATATATTTCTTTTTATAGACCATTTGTCATTCTGATCTCCTTCTTTTGGAAGCTTTTTACTTTGTCTGTATAAGAATCGGCACAATACTCTTTGTGTACAGAATAAACCTATACTATTATCTTATCCTGGTAGTGTTCCCTTCTCTAAAAATTCCAAGATCAGACTGATGTATTGCTGTCCATACCATCCTGATGGATCATATTAAGCTTATGTAATTAGCTGTGGATAAATCACACCTCAAGTACTTACACAGTTGTTTGAGACTTGGGAGTGGACTTTGTATTTATCCTCATTAAATTTCACCATTGTAGATTTGACGAATCTATCAAACTAAGTAGGATCTTTTGATTCTAGGCTACTTACTAACTCCCTCTGTTGCTATAGGAACATAAAACATTTGTTTTACTTGGATTTCGAATGTTTAGGAGGCAATGAGAATGAGAGTCTGCATTGTAAAACCAAAACAAACAAACAAGAAAAATGTTCATCTTGTTTGAAATATTGATTTAACAATCCATAAATAAATAAACAAACAAACAAACAAACAAACAAACAAATAATAAAAGCCTAAAATAAAAAATAATGCTCACATTTAATTCATTAGAAGCTATTAAATTGTCATTCAATTTCTACAGAGTTTACCTAAGATCGGAACTAAACTTTCTTTGCAGTCTTTTGCTATTACCAATGCTGTGCTAGGTTGTTTCACAAAAGTATATTTTTGTGGGAGGCAAATCATCTTACTCAAAAAATATTCCAGTTCAGTTTGAACTGGACTATACTCATTTACATATTTACTGCATAGATAAGTTGTGCCTCTTCACTACTTATTGGTTGCTACAGAAGTATATTTCCCTTTGAAAAGGAACTCTGTAACTTGCTAAGTGCTTCCAGCAAAACGTAGGTTATTTAGAGCCAAGTTCTTCTTCCTATTCCAGTCCTGGTAGGAGAAAGAATTATAGAGGCCATAGGGAGGGCTCAGAAGCTCTTCACAGTGTTACACGACCCCTCAGGCACCCTCAACATCCCTGTAATCCCCCAAAGCCACCCTTTCTGCAGGTCACGTGACTCAGCTTCAAAAGTTAGATCTACAGAGATGACTTCCCACACCTTTGGACACCTCAGGGCATCAAGTGGTGAGAAATGGGTCACCAGCCTCTTCATAGATAGGAGAATTCCCTGCTGCAATTTCTCAGAATCAAAGAGAAAACCCATCTCAGTGAAATGGAAAGAATGATTTCAAAGTCTCATGAGTGTTCATGATAGCTCTTTTACACATTGGCATTTCCTCCAAATATTAAGTATATGTTAGATGGATCAAGTATTTTAAATTTCCTATCATTAGTTGAACAACTCTATGCTTCACAAAAAGTGAGATCATGACTGTCTTATTTACTGCCATACCCTGGGGTGTATTGCTAAATCATCAACAGCAGACTCAAGGGCATAGGTATACACACCTAAGTTTATTATACATTTTGCTGATATAGTGGATATGTAGCACATGAGTTACAGAAGTAGGAATATATAATACTCTTATGAATTCTTTTTAGCCAGTTGATTCTCGCAGAATACTTTTGCTGATTTTTGCAAACTCTTGTATGTGTAGCCAAACTATGGTTGCAACTGACGAGTGTAATCTCAACATGAATGTTGGTTGATATTTTTAGTTACATTAACTAGTAAGAAGAAAGCGACACACTGGTGACGTACATTAAAACTTTCCTTATTTGTCAATGCAATGATGTGAAAGCAACTTCTTTTCTTCATTGTATGATAGCTTTTGAACACTGGAAGAATATTTCCTCAACTTTTTTGCCACTCACGTTACAATTACACATGAAGCACTTTTAAGTTTAATCTGATTTATTAACATTTTCTCCATCACTTTCTTAAGACTAGACAATCAATAAACAATAAATCAAGCCATAATTCATATTGTTTACCTATTTCTGTGGTGTAAATGCTTCACTGTGCTAATCTCAAACTGCAGTGTGACAGTCACTGAAGGCAGAGTTGAGAGAAGACACACACAGCAGCATCCCGTTAGCAGCATTTCAACCATCCACATACACTCAATGTAAATAACCTCAAAAACATAGTTAATAGTAAAACGTAATAAAATAATTAAGAAATGATGCCTTTTGAGTGTCCTTTCTAATAAAATTTATTTAATTGTAAATGTCTGTAATTTAAATTTTAATAATGTCTGTTTTGATTAGTTTGCAAATTTTCTGAAAAAATAAAAGTGGGCTTTTCCAAGCCAGTACAAGCTGGCTCCATACACCACTGACTATCTCTGTTGTCCTATAAGCATATTTGACACTGAATATATACTCTCAAATAACATTGGTCATTATTGCCTGTACCAATACCTAATTTCTCAATTTCTTAATATATTGATAATAGTTTCCTATATCAGGTGTCCAGTAAATGTATTGATCATTTGATAAGATTCTACTTCTTTATTTGAACAATATAGAAAGGTGATTAAAGGGTTGGTTTCAGAGACAGACAACTTAAATTTAAATCTTGGATCTGTCACTTACTAAGTATACAGAATGAAAGAAATGACCTATGTTGCTTCAAATTATAAAATAGTGACAACAGTAATAACATTGCAAGCTGTTATGAGCATTAGACACTGTATATAATATATGTGCTTGGCATATATTTAGAACTTGAAAATGTTAATTATTGTAAATTTTGGATTAGTCTTTTCAATATGTGTACATAGTGGTTGAATTTGTGTATCTATAAAATGGAGCTGATCACTCCTGCTTTTCCCAAACCTTTTAAGAATGTCAGCCAATGACTCAATAAGGTTGTGACTATGCTGATACTCAGTGAAGGGCCCATTAATGGATTTGAGTCTTATTTTGTGCAGAGCCCACTACAGCTGTAGAGAAGTTGAATATTAACCCATACTCTTACTTAAAAGTTATTTCAGTATTAGAAAATATTAAAACATAATGGGATGAACAGAAAGATGAAAGCTTTTTCTTGGTGAGAATGAAGAAAGATAAAAACATTTTGCCAATAAAAGAATAAAGATATAGAAAAAAGATGAAAGAATTCACTGTATTTTCTGTTAGTACATCACCATTCAGAGAGAGAATATGCAATCTTTGAAAGATTCACCTATTTTTCCTGCTTTAAAATAAGAATTGCAAGTCTGTGGATGAAATGAACAGATATTTTCCATACACTACATATAATAACCCTCTTCTCTGTAGAGTAGAAGATTGTAAAGAGTATTTCTGTGAAATGTCTGTGAATGAGAAAATTAAGATAAATTGAATATGTCCTGAGTTTAGCATTCTTATATTTTTAAAAAACAAACTAATTTTGAAAAGAATAAGTAAATATGGACTTCCATAGTGTGGGGTTTTTTTTGTTTTTTTTTAGTTAATATAATTAAACTGGATATTTGAAGGCTATAAGCCAATATACTAATAACATTAACTAGAATTACAGTATTTGCTCAATTGAAATATATGACTGAAATATAAAATTTCTCTAAAATTCTAGATGCACTGGGGAAGTTGAATCAGTAATGATTTTTTTAAAAAGTATTTTAGTGATGACTGCAATCTAAAATTTAAAAAACCATTATGTATGTCACTTATCTTAGGTGGTTTATTTACTTTAGGACCAGTCTTTCACAATTGGTAGTAGTGGCTTCAGAAATCACAGTTCCCTACTCTGATAATAACTTTTACACTATGGTGTTAGAAACTTTCATTCAGCCTTTTCTACTACTTTCCAGTCTTCCACGTATCCCTTCCCCACCTTGTAATGCTCACAACTTCCTCCAGCTCCACAGTCTAGTTTCTTCTTAGTATTCAACACTCGATGTAAGTCTTATATACCTCATGTGATGCTTTTCGGTATAGTGTAAGGCTAAAGGTGTGAACTTTCAATGGGACAGCCTGAGTTCAAATTCTGACTCTGTTAATCTCTAGCTGTGTTCCCTTGACAGACTAATGCGTTCAACTTCTGCTCTATAAAATGAAGATGAGCACAACTTCTCCCTCATAAAACCACTGTGGGGATTAAATCGTTGAAACACATAAAGTGTCCTAAATTTTGGCTGTGCACACTTGTCATTCAATGATTGCTAACTCATCTTATTCTTACCAAGTTCCTGTGTGCTTACAGTTTAAATAAACACATTTAATACTTACTGGTTAAACATTTGTGATATGCAGATATTTAGGGCACTGAGAATGCAGTGGTGAACAAAACAAAGTCCTTGACATCACAAAGCTTATATTTTAGTGGAAGAAACAAACACAGTAAACAAGTAAATGCAAGATGGCAGATGATATAAACTA
Organism: Pteropus medius; assembly: GCF_902729225.1. Lineage (NCBI taxonomy): Eukaryota > Metazoa > Chordata > Mammalia > Chiroptera > Pteropodidae > Pteropus > Pteropus medius. Next base: position 5,313,053 of record NW_024342475.1, read on the forward strand.
TGAAAGACATATAGAGGGTGGGGCATTAAGAGGAAGGCTCCTCTGAAGAGTTATCATTTAAGCAATAAATTAATTGATGTGAAGACCTTGGAGAGGAAATGATGAAGTTAAAGGGAGTTGCATGCACAAAGGTCTTAAGTCAAGAATGTGCTTAATATGTAAAAAAAAAAAAAAAACCTATGTGGCTGGAGAGAAATAATCAGAAATAATAACCTATTATATATTACAGAAATAATTATTATATAATAATCAGAAATATAACCTATTTCTATTATGTTATGGAAATAGGCAGGGGCCATAATTAGGAGTTAATGTTTCTAAGTTTATAAGCTATACTATAGAATTAGTATTTTAGAAAGGTATAATCTGATTATATCATGTAAATAAGCATTAGAAAAGCTGAGAACACGATCTGAGTTTAAAAAGGGTAGGATGAAAGGACTTCTCTGTAGTTTAGTGTGAAATTCAGGAACTTACTGAAGAGAGTAAGGTGGCTTTCTTTGGGTGTGGGCGATATCCTAAGAAGATGTGAGCATTTGCAAAACAGTCTCAATCGTGCCTGCCATCTGAAGAAGCGCTAGCCATCAGTCATTTACTGTCTCTTGATTCATTGGCAAATGCATTTAGAAACAACCTGCTGGGTGTCTAACTTGTTGCTAAATAGATGTGCTTCAGGGCTCCTGAAACAAAGTTATCACTTGATAAATGGAAATAAACAATTCCAAAAGTAGATAAGAAAGAAAAATCAAACAAGAGGAAAAGGGATTGGTATAAAAAGAGAACAAAAGACTCATTATTTCAAAGGTCTTAGCAAATGTAAGTTAGTTCAAATCTGCCTTTAAAAATTATATGTACTGGTTTTGGAAAATTATATAATAATAGAATTAAGATATTTCCAGGAAACCAAGACCTACACATTCTAAACTCCATTCTCAAAATCCAACAATGTAACTCCCAAACATATGTGACTAGAAAAAGTCCCTCTTAGTAGAGGAATATAAATAAATCCACATATCCTCCAAACACATTTTAATGTTACCCCCACCTTCTTTGGCTTTTCCTAATTAAATTCCATTGCTCTCCTACCTACAAGCCTACAGTTCTCTTTGAAATCATTCAGTTTGCAACTTTGTTGTAGAGTGGGTCCTGAGGGCGATGCCCATAGGCTGCGTTTATCTCTAATGAGAGCGTTCCCCATAATTGGGGAGGGCTGCAAGTCTATCTCAGCCGTCTGCAGAGGCAAAATTCTCTGTTCCACTTTTATCAAGTTTATGTCTTTTAAAACAGATGAAATGGAGAACAGCGTCTCGTTTTATCCTTTTAATTCAGTAGCTTTTTTTTCCTAATCGCCCAGATATAACTTTCTTGGACTTTCTGGGTTTGCTGCTTTCTGAACTTGCTCCATTTACTGAGGTTGAAATGCAGACATTCGTTGGAGAACAAATTCGGCTGCAGAGTGTGCCCAAACTAATGAACAATGATATTTTGCATTTTCCTATCCTCTCTGAAAATCACAGCACAAGATGTTAATAAAAATAAAAATGGATAATATTTCTATCACATACGCCTACCAAGTCTAATGAACTGCCCTTGAGATCACATGTGAGATAAGACATGGTTATCTTCATTCTTTTACCGTTCTCTTCTCTAGCTCCACAGTTTTTTAAAGTATTTTAAAATTTTTGTTACTATCGTGGAACTCATATTTTGAATATTTTTCTGCTATGACTATTTTTTCTTTGGTTAATAACAAAATAGATTTTAGCTAATTCCATTTATGTAAATATACTTTTCCTCTCATGATAATATCTCTTAAATAAAGAGATGATTTTTTTTTTCTGATGTATAACCAGAATTACATGTAATTCTAATTTAGGGTGCCTGTAATAGTGAAGAATTTATGTCATCCATACTCCTCGACCCTAACTGCACAGCGATATTAACTAAGGAGCCTGAAAAGAATAATCTGTACCTAGCTAATCCCTACAGGATCTGTTGTAATTGTTCCGATTAGGAGACAAAGCATTTTTCTGTATTAAAAATTCCCCTAAGCGATGCCAATGAGCATCCAGGGTGAGAATCAGTGATTTATAACTGAAGGAATGGCCCTAGAACCAGGTGTGCATTTATAAAGTGATTAATTGATCTGCATTTAGTTAGTCCATATGAAAATCAAGCATTATGATTAACAAGTTAATTCCAAAAGCAAAACTTTTATAAAACAAAAACTTTTAGACAAAAACTAAAGGTTAACATGATTTTTTTTTAAAAAAAATAGATGATAAAAGGGAGGAAGAGAGGAAGGAAGGGAAGGAGAGAGGTAGGGAAGGAAGGAAAGAAAAAGAGAAAGAAGGAAAATGATTAGAATACAAAATAAAAATCTCATTTATCTATGGCATAATACAAATTATAATTTTGCACATGTCCCTATATCTGCATTTGAAATTAATATAGTTGGCCTTTTCTGAATCTAAAAGTAAAAGCAAAGCATTTATACATGAAAAGCTATTTAAAAAGAAGTCTGACTACCCTTCAGGATGTGTCTTAAGCATCTGAGCTCATTTTATATAAAACTAAGTTGATATTTTCATTAGAATAAGAGCATTAATTAAAATTGGCTAAATTCCCTAGCATTCTCTTGTGCAATTTTTATTTCTCTGAAATTTAGAGTCCATTTGGGATATGATTTTTTTTAATAATATTTTTTTTGTGTGTATATCTCTAGATCCATTTCTCAATAGAAAATAATATTCTCAGTTTAATCTAGATTTCTTTGCCATAAATCATCACAATATCTGACTCTAAGCCTGTGACTGAATATAAAATTATCTTCCTATCATATCTTTATCATTAAAATCTCAAAAGATAAGTTTTGCTTTGATAGTAATCTGAGTAGTTTTCTGGCATTTTGTACAAATATTAAATAGTTTTATATTAAATGTAGTAGAAATCTTACTCCGAGTAGGGTGAAGATTAAGGGGAAGTATGCAAATTCTGGAATCGGGAAATCTTCTGAGATAGTTTTTGACATATTTCAACTTGCAACATGTCATTGTTGTTTTAAAAATATATGTTTTACATTGAAAATGTAAACAATGTTTATATGTTCATGTAAACAAGTCACATTGATGTGTTTTTATTTGTCATCTTAAATCAGCCCTCCAAAAAGATTTTTTTAATGTTTGTATTTATTGTGATGTCTTTATCCATATTCATCAATGTAAACATCATTCATTTAAAAACCGCCTATTTCTGCTGTCTATATTTCGAGGATATAAGGCTGTACATTAATCTGTACACTCAAAGTTCCCATGTTATCAAAATGTTCTAGTAAACCCTAGAACAATACTTGTCCATCAGCACTTTTTGCAAAGATGGCAATGTTCTATATCTCTGCTGTCCCATATGAACATATGCAGCATTCAAGAACTTGAAGTGTGGAACTAAAAATTAATTATAAACTAAATTAAATGAAATTAAATATTTATTTATTTTTTAATTAAAATTATTGGGATAACATTGGTTAATAAAATCAAATAGGTTTCAAGTGTACAATTCAATAATACATCACATGTATATTGCATTGTGCTTTCACCACCCAAAGTTAAGTTTCTTTCTTCCACCAAATATTAAATTTTATTTAATTTTAATTAATTGAAATTTAAAAAGCTATATGTGGTCAATGGCTACCATATTGGACAGTGAACTCCAGAAAACAAAATTAGAAAAGTTAGACAGATTTTGTTAAGTTTTACTGTTAGCCTTTCCTTGGGCTACGGGGAATTTTGGAAGTTCGACTTGCCAATTCTTTTGCAAGAATTTAAGTTTGGGAATAGAACTTTCGATGGTTCTCTGCAATACCTAAGAGTAAGCCATAATCAGTTGCATAACTAAACTAGCAAGACCCCAGCAGGAAATGATAGGTTGTAGCCTGAATGCTAAGTGTGATAGTCTTGCTGCAAAGAACACCTGGGTATTATACTGTAAAGCTTTTGCATAAAATTTTATTCCAGATTTCACTGAATACTTGTTTTTTTCCCCCTTTAATCCATGCGCTTTTGTTTTGTGACAGTCCCCTCCCCCATTACCTTGTGAAGAGCCCACATTTTTATGTCTTCATGCCCTCTTTTTACCTTTACCTTTCTAAATAATTTCTCTCTCCCATTCATTATTGCTGCAGCAAAGTGGTGGCGATATTAATGATGTTAGTGTACTTGACAGGGTATTTTTTCATCTGAGGTTCTGAAAGCTCTCTCGTCATTATGAACATTCTCCAAGATGCTTGATAATTGTCAGTGATCTTTTCCATTTCTTTCCATCTCTTCACTAAGCTATTGTGATGTGCTAGACTAGAACAAAATGTCCATGTGTGACCTCTTTAGCCATTGCATAATAATACACCGATTTATATTCGGCACGTTTCTATTACTGAAGTCAGGCAGATTGAGCCAATGGAGGGTTTTTGTTGTTATTTGTTTCTGCCTCTGTGAATTCAAAATCCCATAGTCATTTCTTAAGAATCATGCTTTCCTTTCTTCTAATCTCATTTCATCATCATTATTTTTTGTTTTCTACGTTGAATTTATTAAATTCCCTTTCAACCAAAATAGAAGATATTTCCAGGTCTCCCTTGAGCAGTAGAGAGCTCTTTCAAGTACATGTAATTCAACTGTACATTTAAATTGTGATCTTAGTGTGTAGTAGTTTTTTCTCCTACAATCTGAGGCAGCTCTTTCATTTATTTCCCATTAAACATCTTTACAAAGAATTCTTATACGTTGCTTTTATATCAGAATTTACTTTAAACATGAACAAATTGTATCATCTTTTTTTTTCATTTACTTTGATTGCTTATTCAAATCAAATTCTTTTGGGGCTATATCATGAAGAACATTGATTATCCTTGTCTGTTAAGATAATGCAAGTAAATAGATATTTGTCTTTCAAAATCTTGTGAGGAATTTTAGTTGAATGGATGACACTAGATGAAATATGAAGATAAATGGAATAATCATTCTGATTCTTAAATTTGCCCCTGTCAGTACTGAAGAAGAAGAAATCACATAGGAGTGATATATAATATTTTGCTATTACGTGTCTCAACCAATAGATTATTGGTAGCATTAATCTAGATTCACCGCAGCATTCCCAACTGTTTCCTTTCCTCTTTCATGTTGATCTAAGGAGATAAAAAGGCCAAACTAATTAAAAATTAAATTGGGTGACAAGAACTTATTCCCTGGCTAGAAAATATTTAGTTGTAACTCTGAGTATATTTTTGCAGATGAGAAATAAATCCTTACATGAAAGTCTCATAATTCTTAAATGGAAATAATTTAATGGAAACTCTCAAAAATATGTGCAACTACTGCCATAGAAATGTACTTTTTAATGCAGAAAGTTACCATTCAGTTAGTTGTTTATTATAATTTGGGGAAATATCACTGCATGGTGAAAATTCCTTCTTTTCTCTTTTTTACATCCAAGCACAGGCATGATGTTTGGTAATTTATCATAAAGAGTACTCTCTAAAGTAGCATTTTCTTCCAGAACGAATACAAACCATAACTTTCTTATGTTTAAATGCTCTTGCTTGGTCTTCATATTTTTAGTGGCAAAGGCTCTGGCAATAGCATCCTCAAGGGAGACATGTTTTTGATCAGATATTATAATTTTTAGCACATACTCATGAGGGATCAAAATATACAGATGAACGATATTTTTAAAAGTCATGCATTTTACCCCATGAGAATTCTATGTGACTTCTCACCATGTCCTTAAAAACAGATCAGGTATTTTACAAAAAAAACTTGATCTTTGAAAGAGAAAGCAAAGAAGATGAAAAAATAAAAACATGTCCAACATTCTCTAGCAAGATCTCAAGTTTTGATATTTGGAATTCAAGCAGGATTCTAATTCTGCCTGTATGTTCTCTTTAAAAAATAGTTAAATATAAGAAAATCACAACTTAATGTATAATGTAAAAAAATAGTTCTAATATATAGACTAGAGATAAACTGGGAGAGAACTGGGACTTGAAGAATGAAGAAAATTATTTTTGTCTTTGTTGTTGTAAGGAATACTTACACCTGCAGGTAAAATATGTCATACCACTTGAAGCATGTCTTCAAATGAATTTTTTTTAAATGCACAGATAAACAGTGCACGAAATGCTCTGGGTTTGAGAGGAGCCGAATATTGCTCTTTGTGCAGAATGAGACAGAGGCATGTGGATGGAGTGAGAGGAAGACATTCTCATTCCCCGCCAAATCATCAGAGCTGTGGGGAGGAGATGCTGGTTTGAGGAAGAAAGTGGTAGGTAAATTGTTTTATATGTTCTGAGTTCAAGTTTGAGGTGATACTTGCTTCTTTCAAAGGAAATATCGATGCTTCATTCAGGATGTGGAGCTAGACCTTATGAGAAAGGTAATATTAGACATAGAGATATGGATTTAGAAGTCATCCATATTGAAGCAACAAAACTCTGAAGAGGGAGAGAAAGTTACTTTGGGCTGAATGCCTAAAAAAAAATCCTTTATTTTAGTTTTTTGAGAAAAAACTATTTTGGAAAAAATATTGACAATAAGACTTCTTTCTGCATAGTTGATGGGCAAATAATACTTTTTTCTATTTAAAGTGATTTCAGTCTCTTATGGCAAACATTTCTAAGTAGAAAGACACAAAGGAGAAAATCGGCAAAAAGAATTTATAAAGTATCAACACATAAAATAGTTAAAATGATCTTAGAATTTATTTCACAGTGAGGATATATTATAAGACAAAAGTAATATTAAAATGTGTTGTTGACTTAGAAATTAGAATTTTTTCTCGGTAAGATGTCACTCTGAGCAAATCATGTTAGTTACAGGAGGCCTAAATGCCGATGACAATTATGATCCAGGGCACAAGAATTCGTTGTGTCTAAGCTTTAAAAAAAAAAAAAAAACTTAATTAAATAAAACTTTAGTCTGGACTTCACTCAACTAGAAATGTAGTAGAATAAATTCTAAAATTTCAACAAATTCACGACTTGCTAATGATCAATATGAAAACCATGTTTTTCTTTATATAAGAAACTCGGGTTAAAAAAAAGCTATTTTTTTTATTTAATAGATGCTTAATACATTTCCAATTTTAGAATAGACTGTTAATGTTACAAAGTCATAATGAAGAACAAAATTATCCCATGCTGACATCTTCGACACATCTCATAGTACTTCAAAATTAAATAGCTATCTCTAGCTATGATAATAGCTGCTTTATAAATTAAAGTTAGTTTAAATTGCAAAGTGATCATATTTTTGCTCAGCTAATACATTATAAAGTACAAATGACCCTTGGTGGGGCCATTGGCTCTTAGTTAAATAAATAATAGGAAAGGCATACTTATCTGTTTGCTATCTGCTGATAATCAATTAGGATCAGATGGTAACTCTTAGCAGCTACTGAAACTAAACACAATCAGTAGGCAATGATTGAATGTCTTTCTTCTCAGTATTTAACAACAGTTTACATTTGGAAATAGTTTTATAATGTTTTGTTTCCCATAAATTACCCATATACTTTCAGTATTTTCACCACAATACTATGAGGTAGGCAGGAAGGTATTATTTTTCTCCATGAAGACTTTGGATCAACTAAGGAAAATGGGACTCTCTGAGACTAAAGGAAGGGAAAAATGAGAGATAAGCTCAAAAGATATGTTAAGATCCAGATTATGGAGGTTTCTGAAACACTAGAAGTGTTTAATCATTGATTGACCTGAAGAATCCATGTCAGAGGCATAAACACATCTATCCATGAAGGAAAACAAATCAGTCTTAATAATCAAGTTCACATTCACCTTTTCTTGTCTTTTAGAGGAAAACAATCTACATTTGGAAAATACTAGGTCACTATAATAAAGCTTATAGAGCATCTAAATATCAAACAGTTGCATGAATATACAACTCTTGAAAATGACAGTATATACTATATTGACCATCAGAAATTACAAGAAACATCTTTTCCCCAGAAAAATCACCAAAGCAATTAATATTTATTTATCGACATCATAACATTGTTCTGGCTCAGGTTTTTTTGCAATGTCATTGCACAGAGTCGATATGAACAGTGAAATAATTTATTGCAGGATTTCAAATGACTTTCCGTTGAGAGAAAATTATAGCAAAATTTGACACAAAATGATAGCACAGATTGTTGCAAAGTCCTTGGTATGCCTTTTAATTGATGAGTTCAATACAAAAGACAACTTATAGTCCTCAAGCCTAACCTGATTTTTGTGACTTCAGAAGCTTTTGGCATTGCTTTATCCAGTATTTTTCCTCTGCGATTAGATTAGGGAGGAAGGAGAGGGGAAAAATGGGAAATACCCTTCAACCACACGGCATTTCTTTGGCAAAATTGCATGCCCCACAGAACACAGCAACCCAGCACAGGAATCAAATGGGGTATCACGTCTCTTTCTCCTACTTCCAGCTGCTTCCTGGAGCCAAAACAGAGCATCCTTCAGTTTACTGATGCCTGACTGTCAGCGCTGCTTATATACACAGTACTATTCATCTAACAGTATAGGTTAAAAAAAAAAAAAAAGATAAAATAAAAATAAAGCTTTAAAACAAATAAGGAGACTGGAAAGGGAGGTAGCATTAAATATCTGAAGGTCTTTCTCTACTCCTATACATACAGATGCCCAACACGCTTATTTGTCCATTCATTCCTTTAAAAGTATTTAGTGAGTTTCTACCACATTCCAAGTATTATGTTTGATACCACATTCCAAATGTTATGTTTGATACCAGGAAACAAATGAAGACAGATACGGTCTTAGACTTATGCCCAAGACTGATAGGCTCAGGATTTGGATGGGGGACACAAGGTAATCAAGTACATGGAGACACAAAGTGCACACATTGTGATAAGTGCCACAGAGGAAACCAGCCAGGACAAGAAAGGATGGGAATAAGAGCTGTGGGCCACGCTGAAATCAACAATGGAGCTCTCTGTGAGGAGATGTCATTTACTAAAATCTGAAGAAAAAGAAGGAAGAGGTGGGGGACAGGGCAGTGGCTTTCTAGCATATAAAATGTATAAGATGAAGAAAGAACTTAACTTGTTTGAAGATACAACATTGGCAGGCTTGAGGGACAATGACCTAAGAAAAAAGTGGAGAACTAGGCAGTGGTGAAATCATGCAAGGTCTTACAGGTGAGGCATTGAGTGTACTTCCCAGTGCAATGAGAGGGCAGCAAAGCCTTGGAAGCAGCGAATGATGAAATTTGGGTCACAATCCCTGACCACTGTGTGAAGATGGATTGTACTGGGACCAGAATGTAATTGGGTGGCTGAGGGTGGCTTGGCCTAGGAGAGAAGGGACAACTTGGAGATAGTCTAGATATTCTTTGAAGGTATGATTGATGACAGGTAAGAATATTAGTTTTTTTGCTAATAAAACAAAAGTTGGAAAATAGTTGAGAGATCATCTGTCCAACAAATTCAATTTATTTAGAAGACCCAAGGAGTTCATATAATCTACTTAAGTCTCACATCCAAAGAGTGACAGATTTATAAAACCACATCTTCTTACTGTGGTTTTATTTCTACAATGCCATACTGCGAAAAATGGATCTTTAAATAAACAGAAAAACATAAATAATGTGCACATAGCTATAACTTTAAATTATTTATGAATTCTGTGTTAATTAATGTTAGTAATTAATTAATGTAAATTAATTCAAAACATATCATTCACAACTTGTTCAAATATTATGAAAGAAAAATAATTAACCAATTGGCAAAAAACAACATGCTACTTTATTCTGTAAAATACCTAAAAGAAAACTCCTTGTACCAACGTGTTTAGCTGTTCTTCCATATTTCCCTTTCATTCTTTCTTGCTGTCAGAGCCTGACAGCTCCTGCTGGGCACTCACCTGGAGCCGGGCATGGAAGAGGAAGTTGGAAGGACTTTTGCAGCAAGGATCCTTTTTGTCCGTCAGTTTCCATCGCCACCACAGTGAGAGTACCCGGCTGTTTGCAGATTTACGTGGAGAGGAGGAGGAAGGCCAATATCATACTTAGAGTCAGAAATGCTTTGAACGAGGATCATTCATTAGTCATACAAGACTCTCTCTAAAGATATATTTACATGCATTTCTGAGCTGGGATTGAAAGTTAAGAAATAGACTCTAAAGGCCAATTTGAACCAATTTGAAAAGTAGGGGTGAGTAACTAAATGTTCTGTTCATCCAAGGGTTTAAGAAGTTAGAATCTGTTTTTCAATAACGAGAGCTGTGCTAATTGGAAAATAAGATTTCCCAAGATCTTGCAGTCAGCAGGCCCTCACATATGTAACAGCCAAGGCACTTTTTTGAGACACTTTACTGCTTCTGTCAGGGCCTTGGGAAGAGTTATATGTGGTGAGTCTTCTGGGAAAAGGAAAGGAACTGCTTTCTGACAATTCTGCTAATCACTGTTCAACAGCACTTCACATTTATAGTTTTTATACTACCAATTTTAATAAAACCTGTGATACAGATATTCCCATTTTGCAGGTAAAGAAACTGAGTGTTAGAATAATTAAATAACGTACAGTATCATACATATAGTAACAGAGCATGGATTTACACAAGCTTTCCAAACAACAACAAAGCAGATGCCTACTGTATGCCAGAAACTTTTAAGGACTTTTCTTATTTTAATCATTAAGTCCTCACAACAACCAACTGGCTAAGTATCATTGATAGCCCATTTTTACACAGGGGAAGAAACTGAAGTGCAGAGAGGCTCCGTTACATGCTCATGGTTACAGAGTTAATAAGTGGCTAAGCCGGGAGCCAAAGAGCATCCGTGTACCTATCAAGTAGGCCTCATTGTATTTATTAAAATAACAGGTAATTATTTTGAACCAACATCAAGTATTTCAGCTTCCTCTATTATTTTATCCTAATTTGTTGGAGATGTTGTAACTGGGAGGTGGTCAGCCAGGACACCAATAGCACTTTTCAATTTAGTTGATCTTTCACATCTGATATGAAAAGCATTGAGAATTAACATGGTTTATGATATACTTTTGGCTCTGCCGACGGCGTATTTCAATCAACTATAGAATATCCTCTGCAAGGGCTCTTACATTTGGTAGGCTTTTTGTTATCGTGACACCATGGACTCAAACGCATGTAGTTTGGACCCACCCACTGCACACGCAACAGAAGGTAGTGGTGGCTCCTGCTGCATTTTCTTTTCTTTTCTTTTTTTTCTTTTTGTTTTACCTTAAAAACCCAATGATGAGACAGTCCAAAATGAAATGTGATATAGTGCTGAAAGATGAGACTCCCAGGTTGGAAAGCACTCTAACGGTTACGGGGGAAAAGCAGAGATTAAGTTCAAATAGCATTGTTGCTAATGACACGACTAGATCAAAGCCGGAAAGACATCTAGTGGCTCTCTGTGCACCAAGACAAGAGCAAAGTACAATGCTGCACAACACATACAACTGGAACGTACAAAGCATGAACCAAGGTAAACGGGAGATTGTAAAGCAATAAATAGAATGTCTAAACATCACAATGCTTGGTGTTAGTGAATTAAAATGACTCAACAACAAAGTGTTCTGCTCTGGAAATGATAAACTCAGAAGAAACAAATGGTTTTAATAGGCAAGAATTAACATAGGCAATATGGGGTTACCATGCAATATCTGACCAAATATTATCAATCAGATTTCTAGAAAAACCTATTAACATAACTATCATTCAAGTCTATTCTCCAACTACAGAGGCTGAAGAAATGAAATGGAAAGCTTTTACATAAGTTTTGAGAAGAAATTGATGACGCAGCAAAACAAGACATACTGACAGAGGTGATTGGAACACAAAAGTAGGAAATAAAGCAGAGTCAATGTCCTTGGAAAATTTGGATTAGGGATCAGAAATGAAGCAGAATATCAGATCCTGGATTTCTGTGAAGCCAACAACTTGTCCATCACAAACATATGCTTCAAACTGAATGGATGACTGTATACACGGACATCACCAGATAGCCAATGTAGAAATCAAATAGACTATGTAATTGGAAGCAGAGATGAAGACGCTGTATTCTCTCTGCCAAAACAAGACCAGGAGCAGACTGTGGTACTGATCATGAACTGTTAATATAAAACATTAGAGTAAAGCTGAAGAGCATTAAAAGAATCATACTGCCGAAATATAATGTAAATAACATTCCTGATGGATTTAAGATTAACATAAAAAGCAGATTTGCACAGTTAAAGTTAATGACTAGGAACCAAAAGAAGTGTGGACTAAAACTAGAAATATTGTTAGAGAAAAATGCAAAAAGACACTGCCGGAAATAAAAAGGAAAGAAAAATCAAAATGAATGACAGAAGAAACACTAAAAATTGTTAAAGACAGGTGAGAGGCAAAAGTAAAAAGTGACAAGAGCAGGGTTAGAATTCTGAACACAGTTTTTCAACAACTATCACGTAGAGATAAAGACAACTTTACAATAGTCAATGTAGGGAGGGAAAGGAGAAAAAAAGAGAGATCTCTACCAGAAGACTCAAGAAATAAAAAGGAAATTCAAACCTAGACTAGAAATTCTGAATTACCAACAAGGAAGTACATTATGTGACCAGGAGAATATAAAGGGGAGGTGGAAATAGAATCTTGAAAATCTATATAGAAGAAACAACAACAAAAAAATGACAGATACATTTGAAGAAGATTCTTCTAAGGAAGAACCTGTAATTCTAGAAAGTGAAGTGAAAGCTGCCGTGAAGGTATTAGGAAAAAATAAATCACCAGGGGCAGATGAGATAACAATAGAATTATTTCAAGCGACAGAGACTGAATCTAACAAGAATCCTAACAAGAATGTCAACAAATATGGAAAACAAAACAATAGCATACAAACTGGAAGCATTCAACATATATCCCAATTTTTAAGAAAGGAGGTGCCAGGAAGTGCAGTAACAATAAGGCCATTGCTCTAGTTTCCCGTGCAAGTAACGTGATTCTCAAGGTGATACAACACAGGTTTCCACCTTATATGGAACAACAACAACAACAACAAAAATGCTGGATGTTCAAGTTGGGTTCAGAAAAGGAAGAGACACCCAAGAGCTAATTGTGAATATTCATTGGATACTGCAGTGCTCCAAAAACTTTCAGAAGGTCAGTCTCTGTTTCAGTAGAGCGTTTGACTTTGTGGATCAGGAAAAGCTGTGGGCTGCTCTGAAAGAAATGGATGTGCCTCAGTCCTTGATCCTCCTGATGCATAATCCCTATTGTCAGCAAGAAGCTACTCTCAAGACAGAATATGGAGACACGGAATGGTTTTCTAAAGGCAAAGGTGTCAGACAAGGGTGACTTTTATCTCCTTATCTGTTTAATCTGTATGCAGAACATATATGAAAAATTGGAGTAGGCTCAGAGGAAAGAGGAAGGAAAATTGGTGGAAGAAATATCAATAACTTATATATGCAGATGACACCATCTTATTGGCAGAAAGTAGCAGTGATTCGAAACAACTTTTGATGAAAGTAAAAGAAGAAAGTGCCAATGCAGAACTGCATTTGAATATCAAGAGGACAAAAACCAAGACTATAGAAGAAATATACAACTTTAACATAGAGAATGAAGACATAAAAATTTTACTTACCTTAGTTCAGACATCAATTCAAATGGAGACTGCAGCCAAAAAATCAAGAGAAAGTTCAAATTTGGAAGGGCAGTATTGGAAGAATAGAGAAAGGTCACCAAAAGCAAAGATGTGTCATTAGACACCAAGGCTAAGATCATCTACACCCTCAGATTCCCAATTTCTATGTATGGATGTGAAAGTTGGACAGTGAAGAAGGCTGATAGGATAAAAATGGATTCATTTGTGGGTCCTGGAACAAATTAGGCCTAAAACATTGCCAGAGGCAAAAAGGACAAAACTGAAACTGTCTTACCTCAGGTACATCAAGAAGAAGCAGAGGAATTTGGAAAAGATAATAATGTTGGGGGAAATAGAAGAGAGCAGGAAAAGAGGAAGAAGACCAAATATGAAATGGATAGACTCCATAAAAGATTCCATAGGTATATATAATCTATAGGAGCTGCAGGGCAGTTGAGGATGGGACATTGTGCACATCACTCATTCCCTGGGTCACTAGGAATTGGAGCCATCTCAATGGCATGCAGCACATACATGGAATATCAGAGTTGGAGGAATCTCAAGGCGAGTGAATGCCAGTGCTGAGAGCCTCAAGGTAGAAATACAGGTGTTCTGACCTCTAACCCTGCTATTTCTAATACCTCCCTGCTGCCAGCTTTAAACTGTAGCCTTAAGCTACATAAAAGAAAAGCAAAAATGAAATCAGGAGGATTTGGTAAAATACCATGATCGTAGAAGAGAAATTGTATTGAAGTACCAATTATACTCTAATTAAATTTTGAAGAAATCAGGTTGGCTCACCCTGAAAATTTATTTAGCTACCATCTATGTTTATTCGTAAGCTTCAAGGTAAAAGGCATATCAGCTCTCTAATTTATTTTGCCATAACAAATTAACATTTTGGGGGTTTGTGTCTTCTCTATAAGGATTCATAACAAAGCTGCCATTGTTCATAAAAAAATATTCAGGATAGATAGATAGATAGATAGATCGATAGATCGATAGAGCCATTTAATAAGAATTTCTGTGTTGAGTGAAACTCATGGGTAGGTAAGGAGATGATGAATAAAAAAAGGTGGAGTGGGTGGGAAAAGGGAAACAGGAACTCAGTGTGATGTGGCCGCAGGGCCCAGAAGAGCGATTCATGTGGGCATCGTCTCCTTGTGGTTTCATCATCAGGGGAAGATTTGCGGATGGTAGAGTTTCTATCAACCATTCTGACACATAGTTTTATACTTACGATGCCAACTTTCAACACTCCTTTTCCATTCAAATACAGTCTACAAAACAGGAGATAAAAATAGAATAGTTCGACAAAGAATTTCTCCAAATGTAGTGTAAACACTTTAAAACTTGGAAATCACATTCTAAAATACTAACCAAAAATGTCTAATTTTACTGTCATAGAATTCTTAAAGATGTTCTCTGACACAGAAATCTACTGTAGAGGCCCACCTCAGATAAGGCTGGTTCTCTGTGTGTTTTCTAAAGCGCATATGTCTGGTAACAGCCCATATGTAGTCTGAATGAAGTGCCCTTATGTCTCCATACCTCAGTTTCCTTTTTTGTAATACAGATGGTAATAGATAAGCACTTACAAAATATATTTTCTAAAGGCGTGAACTTCTATAAATCTAACAACAACCCCATAGTTATTATTGGTATCTCCATTTTATAGGTTAGGAAACTGAGATCGAGATAAAGTAACCTGTCCAAGGTCACAGACATAGTCAGTGACACAGCTGGACTAGAACCCGGGAGGTCAGGCAGTCTTAAGCATGATGTATCACACAGCCTCTTTGTATTGGGAGGGTAAAATAAAACGACGCATGAGAAACACCCAGCAACGTGCCGGGATACATTACCAGGGTTCCGTAATTATTTATCCCATATTTTAAACAATTATGACTCTTGTTTAATACCTATTTTCCTGTCATACTATTAATTTCATGAAAGTAGAGCTATATCTCCCTACTATGTAGCACAGAGTAGGAACTCAAGAGATAATTGTTGCCTGAGTGAACGAAAGTTTCATTATCTTGAAATTGTTCTTTTAACATATTATTTAATTTCCACCTACCACAGGCATTATTTTTATTATTTTTTTTGTAGAAAACATTTATACTGGTTCAATAGAGCTGCCTAACAAAGGACCACCAACCGGGTGGCTTAAACAACAGAAACTTATTTTCTCAGGATTCTAGAGACTAGAAGTCCAAGATTAAGAGCCAGCTTAGCCTCTCTTCTTGATTTATTCTTGACCATCTTCAGCCTGTGTCTTCACATGGTCTTCCTTCTGTCCTTGTCTGTGTTCTAATTTTCTCATCTTATTAGGACACCAATCATAATGGATTACAGCCCACGCTATTGTTCTCAT
The DNA here is from genome assembly GCF_902729225.1 of Pteropus medius. Taxonomy (NCBI): domain Eukaryota; kingdom Metazoa; phylum Chordata; class Mammalia; order Chiroptera; family Pteropodidae; genus Pteropus; species Pteropus medius. Next base: position 5,329,091 of record NW_024342475.1, read on the forward strand.
TTCAACTTAATTACCTCTTTAAAGGCCTTAACTTCAAATACAGTCACATTCTGAGGTACTGAGGGTTAGGGTTTTAATATAAGAATTTTGGGAAGACACAATTCAACTCATAACACCACTGTCACATTAGCCCTTCATTTTGACCTAGAGTGACTTCTCAGTTATATTTTCTAGTAACAGAAATGAACTTTCTTATCAGATTTACCTTAACAGAGCTCTCAAATTTAGAAACTTAGAAATCACCCGATTCCTTCAGCTATCATGGTGCCTCCCTCATGCTTCTCTTCTCATTCTCCATCAGGTGTTTTTCTTCCTGCTTCATAAGTAGACTTTTCCAAAAGGCCTATGCTGCTGTTCTTCTTTCCCTTCCTGTCTACTGGGAAAATGCATATATTTACATGTGTCAATGGCTCCTGGATTTATATCTTAAACCACAACCTCTCACCTAAACTCTAGACCCGCATGTCCAACTGTCCATTAGCTCTTTTCACCCAATATGACCTACTAAACTCATATGCTTCCTTTCAAAAATATGTTTTAATACTCTCTTACAATAGTGGCACTAATTTAACTAAGGTAGAAACTTGATACTTGTTATGGGTTGACTTGTGTTCCCCAAAAACATATATTGAAGTAGTTAAAGTCCTAAGTACTCATAAATGTGAATTTATTTGAAAATAAATAGGGTCTTTGTAGATCAAAATCAAGTTAAGGTGAAGTCATTAGTGTGGGCCCTAATCCAATAGGACCAGTTACCTTATAAGAACAGGCAAGTGCCACTTGAAGATACAGAGATACAGGGAGAAGGCCATGAGTGGTACACTGTCAGCAACGCCAGAAGTTAGGAAAGTTAGGCATGAAACAGTCCTCCTGAGAGAATTTGAGAGAGGATGCATCTGCCAATACCTTGATTTCAGACTTCATTCTCCAGAAATATGAAAGAATAAATTCTGATTGTTTCAAGCCACCCACATGGGAACTTCATTACGATAGCGCTAAGAAACTGATACAGTACTCAAACTAAAATCCTTGTCTTTTTCTTTTGTTTTCCACATTCAATCAATCACTTTTGTCCTATGTTTGTCCTGTGTTTTGTTCTGAGAATTCTCAAAACCATCTCCCCATTTCCATTCTTATGCCACTACCCTAGTTTAGGCCTTCATTACTTCTCTTTCTGATTATTGCATTTTATTTCTCTCTTTCTATAACCTTTCTCTATTTCAGTCTATCCTCCACACAGCTGTTAAAATAACCTAAAACATTTCTGCATAAGGCTCCACCTTTCTTAAAATTCTGTATTATTCTGTGGCTTATCTTCAAATACATGATAAAGTCCAAGTTTTTTGGAATGACTTGTAAGTCCTATGCCATGATGATTGTTAGTTTTCATGGCACCCACTGCCTGCCTTGCAATTTATAAGAACAGTAAGTCACTTGATATTCTGCCTACACAAAAACACATTGTTGCTCTTGTACTATCTGTCTGGAAATCTCTTTTCTTCCTGATTCCCTGGCTAATATCTACTCATCACCCCAGATTTAGCTCAGGAGACATCATCTCCACAAAAACACCTTGAATTTGCCTACACCTGGCCACATGTGCTCCCACAGATCTTTATGTTGAAATAGCTGTTGTCCTGGTTTTACTGAAAACTTCTTGATGGCAAGAGCCATCGTTAACCTGGCAGAGTGCCTGCTGAGCTGGTGGTGGTCAGTGAAACCCTGCTTACCTAAACTGCCTCCTTACTTGCAAATATGCTGGCCATTCATTCAGAAAAAAGGCCATGGCACCTATGTCTTTCTCATCTCATCCCATTCTGAGTGCCCTTTATCTGATTCTAAGAGGAAGATGAGATTTTAAAAATTAAATGACTTTTTTTAGTCCACATAGTTTATAAACGGTGAATTCAAATCCCACATGTATCACACTGAACCATGCTGACTCTACATTTAATGATCTTGACCCTTGCAACAAATTGTACCTACTGAACAGGCAGGCCCTCTCTTGTACACAGTTCACCTCCATCCTGGAAAAGGAGCCTAATTTTACACTGTTACCTATACTTTTTATAATCCTCCAGATTAGAGATAATCAATTCATTCATTATGTGTATGGGTCTTTTAAGGGAAATTTTACATATCGTGTGTGCGAGTGTGTGTATTAATGGCCCCTAGATTTATATCTTAAATTACAATCTCGCTTCTGAGCTTTAGACTAGTGTGTCCAATTGTCCATTAAGTCTTTTCATCTAGTGTAACATATATATGATTTGGGGGATATAATTGAGATTATTACAACAAAGTTAGAACACTAAGTATTTCTAAATGTTTGTATACTTTTCTTCATATTTAGAACATAAGTGTTTTATATACTTATATTCTAAATATGTTTTAGAAGTCACTATCCACAGAGTTTAACTTTCTCCACACTTATATCCAGGCTTTCTTATTAAATAAATATTTCTATTTCTGCACTTTCAAATTATTACATGGCTTTGCTAAATTGTAATGGATAAATCCTATATTTTGTGTGTATTTATTATAATATCTCATAAAATAATCAAGAACAGAAAAATAACAGAGAGGAAAATGTATTATGTATAATGTATACTATGTCCCAGGAATATAATTATATTGATTAAATATAATTAAGCTAGTAAATGGAGAGATGAGATTTATAGTTTATGTTCCACTAATTTGATGTACAGCATTGAGAGCACACCACTTTATATCTGTGTTCTAGTTTTTAAAATGAAGATATTATGACTTTTGGGAGCTCTCCTAACCTGGGAGTTCATGGCTCTGCTCTCTCTGGGCTGTGCAGGGAAAACAACCATCCTTTTCTTCTTATTTATCTTGATAAGAGCCTTGCACATTATCAGAAGGGACTGACCTCTGGCTAAATGCAGCTACCCTGGAACATTTTAAACCTACTCTTCTATAGAGAAAATGGAGTCTCCCTCCTTTGTAAACCTGTGAAATTCTGATACTTCATTGGATCTTTATTTCCATCCTATACCCCTTCTCTATGTCTGCTTGCAGATAGCATAGCTAAGACCAGACAGAATGCTGTGACCTAGAACAAACTCCACCACAAAGCAGAGATTACCCAACAATAGCAGGTCATGGAGACTTCAGTTGCCTTTCCCGCCATCTTAAGCAGATGGCACTGGGGCAGATGTCAGTGAAGGAGAAGGAGGCAGCAGACATAGGTACCTGCTACAAATTGCTCACAAGCACTATTAGGAGATAGCAAGAAATTGAATTCATATATGAGACATTTCTCTTCTTTTGTAATGTTGTCTGTAAAATGGCATCAATAGTCATGTTAGAATTTACAAGTGAACTCCTTCATATGTCTTCTAAATATCGAAGATAATAATATTAACTATACTTTTCATGTAGTAAAGCCACACTAAGTATTAACTGAACTAAATAGAATAATATCAATCTCTACCATTCATGATTTTATATGATTTTGTCATAATTCTTTGAAACATTTGATTTAACATAGTCTTGAAAACAGTGTTTCTTTGAATCGTAAAAACAAATTACTTTGCATTGGTTGCAGTGGCTTTTTAAAAAATTATGTGTTCACAAACATGGATTATTTTTATGTTACTATTTAGGTAGCACAAATTTTTAATAGGGAAAATTATTAATAAATACATAATAATTAACTAACTACATTTACAGATTATTTGAATAATAGGAAGGCAGTGCACTTAGATAATGAATAGCACTTTTATTGATTTCTGGTAAGATTTTTAATAAGTTATAAAATGATTAATGGTATCATGGTACATTAGTCAATTAAAGTAGTTGAAAACAAGTATACCAACAAAGAATGTGAAAATAAAAGGTGGATGTTACGAAGGTTTTCAGGTTTCCACATTCAGAGGAAGGCTAAGTGGGCATTAATTCGATGTGAGAATCATTAGGATGAAGAAAGTGGAGAGGAAGTGGGGCATAGGAGCTGCACTGTGGCTCGTTAGCATTAAAGAAAGCAGAGCATTAGGATTATCATGTCGACTCTGCCTGAAGTCTAAGGAAGGGATTCTGGATATCAATCAGTCAAGCTGTAATTACCCAAAATAGAGATGTCATAGACTAGTTCTTAAGAATAACCACGTTAGAAGGCATTAAAAAAATTTAAAACAAAGGAGTAGAAAAGTCTAATGTCTGTCTGCTATTTATTTATTTATTTATTTACTTATTTATTTATTTATTTATTTGCTGAGTTTATGCCTGGATACAGTAGTAGAGACTCAGGGGAAGTCACTTACAGCTGCTCTTAACAAGGCCAGATAGCTCTCAGTGAAGGAGAGCAGATGATCTTAGAAGAGCCTGTTCTGCTGTTTTCCACGTGACCCAATATGCTCCCCAGCACAGGGCTAGGTGATGGAACCTCTTAGCCCTGACAAGCTGGCTGTCCAGCTTGTCTTTGATGTTTATAAAATTGGTATCAGCATTAAAGCTGAGAACACAAAATCCTACCACTTCAAGGACATTACCTCATGTGAAAGGGTAATCGGGTCACCCTTGTCACAGACTGCTGCGGAGGTGGTGCTGTCTTATGCTTGAAGATGCAGGCAAAGTCACCAGGTTTCCCTACTGAGAGGGGACTCACCAAAGCCCTAGGGAAAGTCTCCTTTTCCATTTGATGGCAACCAGATGCAAATTTACTTTCTTTAAAAATATAATGAGGAAAGATAGCATTTGGAAGAGCATATCAGTTTGTCACTCTTTAGAAATAGAATGTACAGAAATCTCCATTTAATTGTGCTAGATCTATTTAAAATATAACATTGGCCCTAATGTCTACTTTTTCATTTGAGACGCTGAATATTGGAACCCATACTTAGTCCATATCACTGAAAACTTAAAGATTTTTCAGCAGTATATTTTCTATTTCTATTACTGTTCTATTTTTTATACAATTTGTATAGTAATGTAAATCAAATAGCAGTGTAATAACAGAAATGTAATAATAGATTAAGCTCATGTGGTACAGCTAGATAATAGTATTATACCATCTATAACTCTTATTCTTTGTCATTTTACAAATAGACTAGATATTCTTAGTTATGGTATCCTTTTTCATTTAGTTTGAGAACAAACAACTTTAAGTGATTTGCTAGTTGTCTTATGCATATTTTATGAATTATACTGTTTCCATTTATCTTATTTTACTCATTGTTGCATTTTGAAATACATATACAGTCAATTTTCCCTTGACATTAAAAAAGTATGCATTTTTAAATGACAATTTTTAGACAGTCTTTCAGGAGGAATGATGCAGAAGAAAAGACTCCTTTATTGGATAGATGTTCTGATGCAAAAGTAGTTTCTAAAATGAAGACTGTGATTATATAATTACATTCCAATAATAAAATATATTTTTTAAATATAAGGGGATAAAATGTTTTTCACTTCATTATTTGATCATTTATAGTGGGAATAAAAAGCACTTTGTGTGTTATTTTAAGCTTTCCCCCTGCCCCCTTTTCTGTCTCTCTTTTTACATGGCCTGGTGTGGTAAATGTAGTTGTTCAGGCATTAAATTCAATTTAGCTAAAATTGATTGTTGTTCAGCTCTTCCTGCCTAAGATTCCCTTATGTAACATGTAGCAGAGCCAGACAGAAATACTCCTTCCTAACTCTGGAAGCAAATCATTTATGGATATTTTTGTCCTTTTTTTTTAATGCCCCCAAATTTTGATTGCAGTTGTCTGTTAGGGATGTTTTCCACTCAGGTATCTATCTCAATATCCAAAAATGTCCTTTAATTCAGGATTTTATGAAGGTTAAATGGATTGAGAATTAGTCGGCTCACACTATGGAATGTGAATGTTAAACCTTCTTCCAAACGGTTGTTTTCAGATATAGAAAACTACAGATGCTTCTTGTTTTAACTTATAATCTTTTCTAACTAGAAAAAGATGATACCACTAGCTACAGATGACTATGAATCCCTCTCGTGTGGTCTTTTAGTTGTGTCCCTCCTTTGTCATTGTGTCTCACCTTCCCCCATGCCCGTATTTCCACATTTCTTCCTGGTGTTCCTGGTTTCTTCCTGATGTGAGGTTTCAAGTTACAACATGGGAGGAATCTGTCTACTTTTGCACTTGTTCAAAATTCAGAATTAAAGCAGATCCCTTTTCAACTTAACTATTTTAGTTGTCTTATACCAATTCTTAATGTCATAGAACCAAAAAGCTTCCCTTTGAACTGCAAACACTCTATAAAAGAAAAGCACTATATCAGAGCAGAGAAGATATGGGTTTGAAATTAGACTGCGTCAGTTCGAAGTCTCGCTCAGACACCATTTACCTGTGTGATCTTAGGCAAGTTACTTAACTTCTCTGAGTCTCAGTACCTTCATCTGCAAAGATGGGACTATACATATAAAGTATCTAGAAAAAATAACTGGAAAAGAGTAATCACTTAAAAAAATGTAGGCTCTTTTTATTTCCTATGTCACTAGTTTTCCAGGAGGTACACAGACACTTTTTGCATGGGGCATTAGCTCTCTGTCTCTCTGTGTACTCTGCATCCAGCCCTGGCAAGTGCCTTCATCACCTCAGCCTAGATCTCTGATAAAAGGAGAAATATTATTAAAATAATGCAATTTCCTAAAATTTAAGTACACCTTTAGCAATGTGAGCTTGTCAAATTGGTAGTTATCGTGAAGAAGAGTCCCTTTGTGGCCCTTTTCCAGGGACTGGATAAGACATTTGTGATTAGGATACGACATTCAATCAATTTCTATGTCTGTTGCTTGTGCTAGGTGAAATAGCATGGAATCTTAGAGATAGAAGGACTCTGTAAGATTGCATCACTGTTTCCCTGTTCTCCCATATTTGAGATCTCTAGTACTCTCTTAATGTTGAAGATGATATCTAGTTATCAAGACGACTACACTCTGGGACAGTCTTTTTCATTATCACATAGCTTTACTGATTAGCTCCATTGTTCCCCTTATTTTGAACCATTTGTTCATCCTCTAATGTCAATGTCAGGCACCATGGTAGGAATAACAGGACATGCCCTTCCCTACCTAATTACCTCGCCTTTATTTCCAAGTGCTTACGTAAATGGTGACTGCAAAGGAGGAAATGACTGTGATTTGTAAGACAGACGTACATATCTCTCCATTCTTCCCAGACCCTATTTGTGAACATTTAAATTTAGATCAAAGTGCTTGATCAAGCTTGCTTACTATAAGTGCTCTAACTTTCATAGTTATCCTGACCCATTTTTCACCGAGCCATTTTGAACTCTATTATTAGGAAATAAAAAGAAATAGATTACAATTGCTTAAAAATATTAGTCTATTTTTACATGACATGAAATATCAAAATTTTGCTGCTGCCAGGGATGCTGTCTACAGTCATCAGTTAAGCAGAAAATTTAAAAGATTTTTGAAGATAATCGAATAATTGCAGTTCTCCTTCCCCTTTATCTTGATGCCAACTCGTATGGTTCTGGGTTGCTCTTTTAAATGCATGAAGCAGAGTTGGTACTCAAAATCACACACACACACAAAACTCACAGCTCTCTCTTAAGGGAAAAGAACTTTTTGCACAGGTCAGAAATTTTTTTATAGTCAGAAGATTTTAAAGAAAAGCTAAAGAAGAGCTGGTTACCAGTGTGACCAAAACGCACTTGGTTGATAGCAATGCTGAGAAGCAAACAGGGGAAAAATATGGGACACTGATTTCTTAGGTGAAATTTCTCCACATAAAAGCAATTGTTTTCTAGTGTGAAATTAATACAACTTCAAATTGCATAGTTCCTGAGAGCACAGAAGAAAAAATTACACACAGATTGTATGAACCATTAAGAGAGCCACCATCTGGAAGACTTTACTCTCCAATAGATTATACCTATGTAATTTTTAAAATCATTAACATTGCAGAAGACATTTACAATTACACAGACAAAAATGTGAAACCGAGGAAATGTGACGGTTTTGATTTAAAGATTTCCATGTCATGTGGACAGTTGTAGATCCCGTTTATTTTTCTAATCCCCTCTTTAACCTACCCTGGGCAAATATTTTTATAAAAATTATTTCACTAATTTTCTATTTTAAAATACACGTTACTTAGCTTTCACTTGGTAAATTGCAAACCACTTAGCCCGGAAACATCCATAGCTATTGCTGGTTTTTAAATATTGAAAGTACCCTGAGTGGTTTATTTTCTGTACTGCCTAGGCCGGCTAGCTGTTTTTCATTTCTTCGTATCTAGCTCTTTCTGTGGTTCTCTTCTTTTTTTCCTCAGCATATTGTCTTTGTATTCTTCACAGTACTTACTAGGCGAGCAATAAATATTTATTATCTTGAAGTTTGTAATTTTCCTACTTGATTCTACTGTTCTTTACACATTGAAGGGCAAAAAAAAAAAAAGAAAAAGAAAAAGAAAAAGAAAAAGAAGAAGATGCACAAGCATATGGAAGTTATACAAAAATGTCAATATAGTCACACAAAAAAAGACTTAAAGACTTTTTCACCTCAAAGGCAACCAAAGATAAAATGCTGGCATCTTGTGCTTCTAGTACACGTGCATAGATATAGACATGCTTTTGAAATTCAAGGGTGTAGAGAAATGAAGGAGAAAAGAAATAAAGTCTTCCTAAATTTTGTGGGTAGGGTATATTTTTTCTTCTTATATAAAGTCTATAGTTTCTAGTTTGTTAGATTGAACCCTATGAATTGCCATTTTTGTAGATCAAAATGGTTGACAAACAGGAATTTCTTATGGCTCAAACTAATAACAAAAAATAATAATTTTAATTCAAAAGTGTTTCCATCTATAAAGATGAAGGCTGCCTCTCTGCAAGTTAACTACAGGCAGTTAGCAGCAACTAACATTACTTCACCATAATTCTGATTATCTTCCTTTTCAAGGGCAAAATCATATATGGAAAGACTTTTTTATCATGTGCCAAATTTTCCATCATAGAATGGAACAGTGTTATTTTGTTTGTTTATTTGTTTTTGTTTCCTTGCTTTTCCTTTCTTCTTGCACATATTTGAAGCTTAGTCTGGAATCTGAGGCAAGAAAAGGAATTTTGCTGAGGCAGCAACGGGAAGATAAGAGAACATGGAAAACCCCTACCTGGCAAATGAGCTTTCTTGTGCATAGGGAGACTTTAATTAATGTTAATGGAGAAACCTCCTTCAAAACCCAATTAAGCACTTAAATGTGTTCTTAATGATTTCTGTTCCTGGAGTTAGGGTGTAGAGAGGGGAATTGATTTAACACCAAGAATAAGAATATAAATGTTCATGGATCCACTGTGCTGCCTTTTCTGTGGAAGCTTTGCTTTCTTTTGGTAAACAAGCTTTTCTCCATATTTCTCACGCTCTCTGAATCTCCTGTGGACTCTTTGCCCTGCTCTCTTGAACTATGCTGTGAAAAGGTTAGCAGCTGAGCCAAAGGCATCCCTTGATGCATAATAACAGTTATATAAAGCACTTTTAAAATACAAACAGATTTTGAGTACCTAATTATGCTGCAGGTGTTGCACGTCCCCCAGCATGAGAAATGATCCTGACTCTCTCTTTATTATCACAGGGCTGATGTCATGAAAATTCCCTATCCTCAAAGAGAGAATGCCTTTCTCCAGCAGCACGTAGCCCACATCATTATGATTGGTATTGATTTTAGATTAACATGTATTTCTCATGATATAGTTCCTTGTTAAAATTTTTTAAAAGACATCCAAAGTGAATATGCTTACCTGAGTTTGCTATTCCTTCAAAATAGTTGAGTATATGTATCTAAAATATGGTTTATATGTTGTTTGTGTGATCTACGGTTCAAATAGTATTATGCTGGGAACTAAAGGCAAAAAACAATATTAGCTAATACAATAAAACATTCATATGACATAGCTCCTCTGATGCTGGTTGGCCTGAAACATAGAAGAAAATTTTCTGAAGAGAACCTTAATAATTGAAATAGAAGGGTTTTCATGCAGATAAGCAGAAGCATCATCAACCAAGAGTCTCCAAAACCCTTCGACTTGTATATTATTCTCTGTGTTTGATGTTGTTCCAAAGAGCAATATAAGCAACTCAAAAGGACTGAACTCTTTTTGGCATATATTTGAGATAAACTTGACAACAGAGCATACTGAATGGTTTATGTCATAACTTTACCACACGCCCCCATAGCTGAGGTATACGTTTAACTTCTAGGCCCACTTCCAAGTAGAGTTCTTCTTACCCTTGCACCCTTCGAGATGCAGGATCTCCTAAGAATATTAAAGAGATGTTTGATGGTCTGATTTCACTGACTTAGATTGTTATCTTGGCTACAAGGAGACATTTCAGTAAAATGATATGAGCTATGTTTATAATCCATACTACCTCATTCCCTCATTCCACACTTTTCATACAGGCTATGCAGTCATACCCCATTTATCTGCAAGGGATATGTTCCAAGACCCTCAGTGGATGCTTGAAACCATGGATAATACCAAACTTTATATGTACGATGTTTTTTTCCTATACATTTATACTTATAATGAAGTTTAATTTATAAATTAAGCACTATAAGTGATTAATAATAACTAATAATAAAATAGAACCATTATAATAATATACTGTGGTAAAAGTTATGTGAATGTGACATTATTAAGTAAAATAAGGGTTCCTTGAACACGAGTACAGTAATATTGTGCCAGTCAATGTGATAACTGAGACAACTACTAACTAATTAGACAGAGAGTCTATACAATCTGTATATACTGGACAAAGCGATCATTCACATTAGGGGTAGGATGGAGTGAGATGGTATGAGATTTAAAACTTATGAATTGTTTATTTCTGAAATTTTCCATTTAATATTTAATATTTTTGGACCTTGGTTTTCCTTGGTAACTGAAACCAAGGAAAGTGAAACCTCAGATAAGGGGCGGAGTGGGGGGAATAATAGAGTGTTAACTGCCATTAACCTCCTTTGTGATTAACCTTCATCGATATCACTGTTTATCTAAATTAATCAGAATATACACATTGATCAAAACTGGTGCCACTCCTTTTGTGAAAGTCCCTGGCATGTGCTCTTCACATAATTATGCTTAGTAAATTTTGGTGGAATGAGTAAGTTAATAAAAAAAGGCAATTGGTTAGTCCTGTGTTACACATAAAGAGCTCACATTTTGAAATATAGGTCTTTGTCAAGACATCGGCAAAGTCTTATTAGACTTAATTATATTTTATTTTTACTCATACGTAGATGGTCATTTTATCCTTCCATAAATCTAAGAGGTTGGTACCACTAACTAAAGCACAAATAAATAAGGTAAGTGTAAATAAATGTTACTTCTTCAACACATAAACAGTGATAAATGGCTCCCTGGGAATCTTCCTCCCTTGAAAGACTCTTTATCTCTTCATTATATATTCTTTTCTATTTCATTATCAATCTCCTCAAGTAAAACTGACATGTATCAGGGAGATTTGATTGTTTAACCCTACTTACTTTCTTATCTATCAAGCCATGAAAATCACCAGTGCTATGCAATGTTGAATTACATAGTAGAGATGTTTGAGAAAAGCCGTTTGCTAGAATTTTAACTTAATTACCAAGAATATTTGATCAGATGGTTTGAATTCATTGATAACCACTGTTTTGATGTTTAAAAGCTCTCTATAGACATGATGTTTACCAAACATTTTCCTTTGAAGGAACTTTACACACCTTGTGTCTTTAGCAGCATATAATAATCAAACCGATTCAACAACTCTTCATAGAACAAAGCATAGTGCTAGACATGGGAGGATCTCTAGAAGCATCAGAGTGTTGTCCTAATGAAGAGTCCAGTGGATGAAAACTGCCTTAACACTACCATTTTCAAAGGAGAAATTAAGGTGACCAAAAAACAGATATCATATGCTTCACAACCAGTCATAACTGTAGGATTTAGAGGCATCTATAACGCTTGCCTGAGGGTAACTGAAAATGGTCATACTCTTTTTCTACAAAAAAAATTAGAAAAAAATTTTTTGCTCAAGTAAAAATCTCCGTAGTAGTACACAATATTTATGTTTTGTAAAATGGAATATATGTAAAGAGGGGGATTGGAGCTTGGAGTTAAATAGGAAGAGAACTGTAGGAGATGATCTGTGTACAACTTCAAAGAATTTTCTATGCTGATTTGATGGTGTTGAATTGCTCAACGCTTAACGTATTTGCCTAAAAAGAAATCTTCTGAAATGATATAACACCACAATGTCTACGTACAACATATATAGTGACAAATGAACCACATACCTTTGAGAAGGTAAAATATCTAGCAGTCATAGATGTCCAGTAGCTACATGGCTGGGTGCAGGGGATCTGAAATCAGACAGCTTGGGTCTTAAATTTTAGCTTAAATACAGCTTAGTTTGGTTACATCAGTTAGAGATTTAAACTTTCTGGGACTCACTTTTCACATTGTTAAAAAAGGGGGAAATATTACTATTTAACTTAGAGGTTTGCTGTGAGAATCAAATGAGCTGCCACATACACATAGTGGTGGTGGTTATCATTTTTGCTTTTACTCAACATGTGTCATTTGTAGATCTGAAATTACTGATTTGCTATATTCATCATTATATTACTTTGGATTGATAGTGATTATGAACAATCAGAAAACTGATGTTAAAATGTCTTAGACCGTAGGTCTATAAAATTTAAGCACCAGGATCTTATGTTTCATTATTCACTTTATTCCACAGTGAATAAGAGCCCTTTTGAATGACCTCTTACATGTGTACTATGTGAAAGAAACAGGTCGCTGGGTAATTTTTCACTGTGAAAGAAACAATTTCCATCTATATGTTTAAACATTCCAATGATATGCAATTAACATTTTTTTACCCTTGTAATAGAAAACGTACAAGGCATTTTCTAGCTGAAACTGGTTGCAAATAATGAAGACCATCTTAAATTCTAAAGAATAAAATGAAACTCTGTTTTTGCCACGATATTCTGATCTTTTTACTTTGCACCCCTTTTCTGATCTCTCTCACCTGAGTCTTCCCTCCAATCTGTGCTCTGGATGCTCTGTCACTTCGGCGGTGGTGTGTTTAAACACAGGCACTCACTACGGTCAATCATTCACTTCAGCTCACTGACCTTCAAGAAAACAATTTCTGTGAAGAGTACTAAATTATATAAAGACTACTGGAGTCACAGTTTTACCCCCGGGGGGGAAAAAAACTGTAAGGGATGTTCATAAATGTGGAAAGTAGTAAGATGTTTTTATTTTTAACTTGTAAGGTGTGGCCCAGTTCCAGTTCCAGTGTAAGGGGAACAAGCAGAAGGTGTTTTTTCCTTGATATGATAATAGAATTCAACCAACTGTAAAGTGTGCGTGTGTGTGTGTAGTCAGAGTATGGAGAAATTGATAGTTCTTTCATCTGTGTTTTCAGTCTCTCTCTGAAATGAGGTTGAATAAGTTTATTTTATTTGGGTTTCAGGATAGGTATTTTAAAAGCTATTCCATTTACATACTTGATTCTTCCCCGCAATGGGTTAGTCAATATTTAAGTTTAAACGTTACCTAACTCTTCCCGTTTTGATATGAAATTGCTGCATTTGTCATGTTTTATTCTCATTTGTTCTTTATGCTATTGCTGTTTTCTACTGAGGAATCATATAGAATATCATCAATTCATTACTTATGGATTCTCTTTAATTTATATAGTGATAAACTTTTAATAACTAATGTCTTATTTGGTTTTTAAACCAAAACTTAATTTGGAATTTGTGTATTGAAAACACATTTCTTTTTTCACTATCAATACTAAGCCACCGAACTTTCTCGTTGTTGTCGATTTAAAATAATCTTCAAACCTTATTATTTGAAACTGAATAAAAATAATCTTTTACCGTTCTCATTTCAAGGACTGGCAGTCAGCACAGCAAAAAATATATGGAAGTAAATTGTTAGTTTTAATTTTTAAGTCATTGCCATTGACACAAAGTTTATGAGCTTTTTATCAATTGGCCTTGCTTTGGACTGCTAATATATATCTAATATTCAAAAATGGAAGTATCGTTTATATATGCAAGATTTATGTTTTATTGATGCATATAAATATTCATTCTCAACCTAGGAAATTCTTAAAATTAAACATCTGAATACTTTCATGAGTTTTACATAATGATATAAGAAGTACTCTTAATATAAGCATAGTTCAGTACTTTCTGTCGGGCTTTACTATGTATGTAAAACTAGATACTGCCCTCTTCATTCTGAACAATATATAAAAAACTCTGTTCTGACACTGCACGTTCTGCTGTTACCAGCAATTTTGTTATTACCGAATATGAATTCCATTAATAATAGCTTTCAATAATAGTGAAAGCTATTATCTTAAACAAAGCATTATTTTATATTACAAACATATTTTTGATAGCATGTTAACGTCAGAGTAAAAGAAGATGTATAGGCTAAGAGGGGCATGCCCATTCACAAACGGCTGTACACATCTGTTTCTACAGAAGTAGGAACAAAATGTCTTCTTCTTATCTTAGAGTTTTATGCCCCTGAGCACAATATATTCAGAAGTGGGTTGAAAGGGGCAAATAGTGTATATGTATATTCCTAACTAACTCTGTGAATAGTATGACACTTAAATTTCTATAAGATATACACAATACATTTTAAGAAGGGGAAATACATTTTATTTTACTAATCTCACATTATTTATTAGACTAATAGATAAATGCATTATATTTTTACTGTGGAAAGTAAATGGAACATAAGGAACACCTAATTAAAAATTGTCTTAGGAAATGTTTTAGAGAGGAATTCAAAAGTCCTACCTTTCAAAAAGACTGTCTTAATTTGAATTATGAAGCCATTGTGCATAGTGACTCTATTTTCACTTTACCTAAGACATCTTAATTTTGTCATTCGAAACGGTTTTCTGATGTCTTAGACAACTGTATGATCTAACATGTTAAAAGAATACATTTTGCTTAATCTTGCTGTTTATTGGAGAAATAGAAAAACATTAAAAAATTCAGGAAGAAAAATGTTTCCCCCTTTAGCCATTCCCAAAAGATAGTGAAACATTTAAGAGTGAAGAAACGTTCTTAACAATGTCTTGATTGAATGCAACAAATTATTTAATTTTCTTAAATATTACAAGATACCAATAAATTTAGTATTAGCAGTTACATATTTAAGTCTTACTTAAGTAGGCTAAGTTGTATCAACCAGAAGAAAGATATAGTAGCTTGTATTAGTATTATTGCTACCTAAAGTCAGTACCATTGTGGCTTATCCAAAATTGTACCTATTAGCCTAACTTCTATTGCTTGCCTTTAAAAAGGTGCTTCAGAAGAAATGGATGCCCTTAGTTCCTAGATCTAAAAAATATGATGATGATGATGATGATGATGATGATGATGATGATAGTAATAATAATAAAGTTGCTCAAGAAAATAAATCCAACTAAATAGAACAGGAGGGAATTACATAGGCATGCTTCACTGGCTGTGGTCATTAAGATTTATCTTCAGTTTGTGTATACACACACTCATTCATTCATTCAAGAAATAATAACTGAGTCCAGCCAGAAGCCAAGTCCTCTCACTGGTGGAGTTATCAACTGATGAATAAAGACAGATCAGTTTTTTGCCCTCATTATAATTTTTTGTTTTTCATTTAGTTGGATTGATAAAATTCATTAAAATTTGCTTGCACAATTTAAGCAAGAGCTATGTTTTAAATGTCTGTGCAACATAATTTCACGATTTACATGATTATTTTTTGGTACTTAAAAAGTTTACAATTTCTTTTGAACTTTCCAGGCTTTTATAAGTGGAGTGTGCACACCCAGGGCATCTGCAAGATGATCCAATAAAGTGTGATGAGAAAATATTAAAATTCTATTTGCAGTTACCATTTATCCTGTTCTTTGCAATCGCTTATGTTTTGTATATGTTTTCTAAGGTGTACATGATGCAATGGTTCATGTGTATACTTTATAAAGTATTTATGTAAGAGAAATATGCTAAAATTTTAAATGGTTAGAGTGAAGATTATTTAGCAAGTACTATTTACAAGATATACAATTTCGTGTCCATTCTATATAATTTAATAGTTGAATAAATGTTTGCATGAGAAATCATGAAAATAATCAGCCAGACTGGGGTGAGGGAGAGAGAGAGAGGAGGATTTAAGACTCAGACTAGAAAAAAAAGCTTTCTAATTGGCTGTTAGTTCTAGTGTTAAGCAATTTTCTTCAGATATAATTCTGACTCTTTTCTCATTAATAGTAGCATTACTCATGTAACCAATGCTTGGAGTTTCAAGCACATGTTAAGATCACAAACATTGTGATCCTTGGCTGTATTTAAAATCTTTTACTATAGAATAAAATATATAGCGGTTGCTGAAATATCTTACTGAGATATGAAACAAACTATGAAGTGTTTAAAATGTTTGAATCTCCAAAGCTTACTCTCAAAAGAGATGTTTCTTGCAACCCAGGAACAACTCTACAAAAACTATCGAGAGTTAGCATTTGTTTCCACTCAACTGTTTGTAGTGTACAATAAAATACATTTAGATGTGGGTGGACGTGCAGAAGAAAATGACCTGAACTAGCCTGCCTCTGCTATGTTCTACTGTGGATGCTTAGTCAAATTAAAATTCTCTGAGTCTTAGTCATCATCTCTGAAACACTGGAATAATCACACTTACCTCATGTGGATAATGCACTGAAGAATCCTAGCAGAAAAACTGAGTATAGTAAATATTTAATTGCCTGCCTCCATCCTTTCTGTCTTTCTCCCACTCTTTGTCCCTCCTTTTTTTTCCCCCTGTATCACAGGCACACTAATCTCCACTGCATTTCTCCATTTGACATGCCACATCACTGTCATGGACTGTCTCATTTTCTCTTCCAGAAACTCCCTCCACCTACAGTCATTCTTCAAACCAATGCACCTGATAGTTACACACTTTTTTAGCATATCTTGCCCCGTCTCCTATAATTTGACAATACTATTTTTGATGGCAGGTAAAACGACTTATACTGAAAATTTTAACTTACCCTCCATTTCTCTTCTCAAGAGTGCTTGTCTACTGTCAGGCCCATAGCTGCCTCTGAATAAATAATTTTGGATTAACAGATAGACTGAATGATACCTTTGAAGCCAATGTTCATAGAAATCAATTAACTTCTTCTGTTTCATGATAACAGGCTACGGCTCATTTTTTAATTAGAATTTTGAAGTGTTCGCTCTGTGATTTTGTAAAGCTATAAATTCTAATAGGACCACTGACATTTTTCCGACTGTCAATACAGACTATTAAATAAATGGCATGTTTGGTGGGGGCACACATGGCATAATACTCTGCCTTCTCAAGGTGCTGGTTTGCTCATAGTCTGCAAAAGGAGCTGTCACTCTTCCTGTCTCTGCTCCTTGCAACCAGGACACACTGTAATAATATTAGCCACTAGCTGTTTGAGAGCATCTGCTCTGTGAAGACAAAATCGGAAACATTCACATCCATACAAAAAATAAAGAATGCAATTAGCCTACTCAACCAAGGGGCAGTAGTATCTTCTTTGAGCAAAGATAGATTATTACTGTTTTAATTGAAAACTTTATGAATCTGGTTTTGGTAAAGTAGGGTTGCACTCATGCATTATTAGAATATGACCTGACAATATTGCAAAGAAGTAGAAAAGTTAGATATATACCCAAAACATTTTGTATTCTGTTCTATAGGGTATACAGCTATGTAAAATTATCGGATTGCTACATAACTAATTCTACTTTATTATTTCAAAAAAAATTTTTGAACCTGTATTTTACTTTAGGTTCTATGACAAGGCTATGAATTAACTTTCTTTAGACATTTTTTGTGTATTTTTATGAAGTGAGGCAGTTATAGGAAGTATCATTTTATTTAGTTGTGTGAAAAAATGAATATATCTGCATTTTTTAGTGAATTTACTGATTACTTATTATAGTTCTACTGAATGTATTGGTATTTTCTAAATATATTCTAGATTCTGGATTATAAAACTCATTTATTTATTAATTGTCAAGTGATCCATGAATTCCTATATGAGTTCTATAAAATAAAAAAAAGTCTCATATATTCACTCTTCTTTCCTTGGTGAATTCTATTGCTTTATATACTTAAAACTAGTTTCAAATTTCTTACCTACAGACTCACTTTCACTTCTCTTCACTAATTTTTCACTTTTCTTCACTTTTTAAATCTTTTTCAATATTCTCAACTTGCTTAGGTGTAGAGCTTAAAACTGAATATATATTAAAGCGTTCACTCACTGACTTTTAAAGCTCTATATTTTAATAGGATTAGTGGCACTTTTATGGTAGTTAATACAGACCAGGTTTAAATACATAGTGTGTTTAGAGGACCATGTGACATGTAATACTGCTGCATTCCATTCCTACAAAAGGAGCTTTCATTTATTTCTGTCCCTTTCCCACTTTAGAAAAGCTATGTCCACTCAGGGCAGACACTCTGGAGTCGTCTCCAGCAAAGAATTCCCTTTTCAGTGCCCAGTAGTGGACCTCCTGCCACCTGTGTCATGCACGCAATAATCCGGCGAAGGCAGCTCCTTAAAGGAGATCTTTCTTGACACCAAAAGCAATGATTATTTTCTAACTGTGAGCTTAATTCACCTATTCCTGTTATTGGTAATATTCATTTCTGGATGTACAACAGAACTTTTTTGAAAAGATCTGAGTTACTGTGATCTGTCTGCCAGACCCCTTTTGCTATAATCTCAGCCCACGAGGCTCATCCATTTTGAATAAGAAGTTCGGAATAAATTCGGCACCGTGAAGTGCTGCAGGCCTCACATGAGCTCTGTACATCATGCCTTGTCTCCTTTCTGTGCGAAAATATTGTCTGCTTGCAACCTGACCCCATGTCATGTCTTGGGACCTAAACCATGGCATCTGTTCAGAAAGAGAGATTTAATTCATGAAGTGGGCTTTTAAAAGTTTATCTCTTTAGGATTTATTTGGCTTCTCATAAAAGAGTTACCTGATCTTTCCAAAAGAGATCCATAGAATTTAAGATCTTGCAGGTTCATCAAGGTTGACGGTTTGAGTCTCTGCTCTATGCAGGGTCTCAGAGCTAGGTGGACTGGCTTGCACCAAAACACAAGACGGTGCTTTGCAAGCCTGAAGGCCCTGAAACACATGCCCAGTGAGAATTCCATGGAAGATAAATTTCTCCCAGGTACACTCAGGGCACTGGGAATACAAAAACATATGAAGCCCCCGGAAGGGGAGGCAGCAGGGGAAAGAGTGCCACACTTAGCGTCAGTCCCTAGGAAGAGCTGATTTCAGAGTCTTGAGAGCAGCTTATGTTAGGAAAGGCTTAGAGATAAGGTTACAAAGGGTGGATAGGAGTCAACCAGGCTAAGAGATTTGCAAAAGAGGTGGAAGGAAGAGCATGGGTGCCGAGCCATGGAGGGCATGGCACATTCAGTGACCCTGCGATCACTCCACATGGTACACTGTAAAGATGAGAGGAAAGAAATGAGGCTGGAATGCTAAACAGGGCAAGGTTGCAAAAGTCTGCGTTCATTCGGGAGGCTACAATTTTTCTTGAGTGCTGTGGAGAGGCCCTGAGTGATTTAAGTAGAATATGGAAATGATCAAGTTCATTTTACAAATATAACTCTAACTGCAGTGTAGAGAACAGCATGGAGGAGGAGGGCATGACAGTGTACCAAGATAGGTCTGTGGGTCCATCCACTCAGTCATCGGGATGAGCAATGGTAATGGCTGGCTGGAATGATAATAGTGTCAAAAGAAATCAAGAAATTTGAACAGGTATTAGAGATATTTAGGAGGTAAGTTCACAGGACTTGGTAATAAAATAGCTGTGGGAGAGAGCAGAAGGAAGTATCAAGGATGCTCCCAGATTTCTCACATCTTGCTTCTCCCTGAAGGGAAGTTGCTGAATTCCACTCTCGACGTGTAGAGATCGAGATGTTAAAGAGTGTTGAAACAGAGACATCTAGGAGATAGTTTACAGATAGATCAGGTGGGGTGAGGAGAGAGGGGGCATGGAGAGAGAGAGAGAGAAGGGAAGGGAAGGGAAGGGAAGGGAAGGGAATGAGAGATGTGCATTGGAAATAAAGATTTAGGCTTCGCTATTTCAAAGATGATAATCAAACCATGAGAGTAGACAATTGCCCAGAAAGAATGTATAGAAGAAAGTTTAGAACAGTGGCCTAACTGATATCAACATTTTGGGGAGTGGCAGAGGAAATAAACAAATGACAATAAGAACAGAACAACAAATGAAGACCGAGAAGGAATGGCCGAAAGGTAAAAAGGAAAACCAAGATAAATGGCATCCCATAATCAGAGGAGCTGGCATTTCAAGGAGTTTTATCAGCAATGTTAGGTGCTGCCAAGAGGTCACGTAGAAAAATAACCTATTTTAGCAACTGTGTTTATCATCAGAGAAGCGAAGTTGCTTAGGAAGGACAGTTTCTGTCTGCAACTCCTAGTTAGCTGAGGAGGGAAGGGAAGATGAAACGAGGAAGTCATTGAGCGTATACAATGCAAGACGCATATTAATGAGGCAGAGAGGCAAAGAAGAAACTAAACTGGCTTTGTAGCCCTTGCATAGTGCTGGAAACACATTGACAATTTTTTTCTGGTTTCCCTTTTTCTAAGCCCCAGACAGACCATCTTTGGATGGGAACATTCTTTAATCGAGAAAGCTCAGTAGAGCTGATTTCATCATCTTTACCGTCATGTGTCTGTGGACCTACCTCCATGATACCGCATCTGACCTGGGCTGGCCCTGCCTTTTTTGGTCTAGTTTCCTCTCCTGTATGGATTGAGCCTGGAGCTCTGGCATGGTGTTGGGAATGGTCTGGGTGGACTTGAAAATGTAGGGCAACTCCAGGAAGCTAGGGGAGTTCTGAACTTCAGGGGACTAGACCAAATGTTATAACAGGACCTCCAATGTGGGTCACTATCACTAAATAGGAAGACACTTGCATTTCATTCAGGAAATGGAGCCAAGTCCTGGAGGACAAGGTGTGCTGACATTTTAAGTCTTCAGTGGATCAAGTAGCCTGATTCTCAGTGTACTGTTCATCTCTTAATGTTCTTCCATGGGTGACCCAGCTCATCTTTAAGCAGGGATTTTTATTTCTTGTTTTCCTCTTAGAATACATCACTATTTCTGTTTTCTGGGTGTAATGTGCCTTATTAACCAGACACTGACACAGATATAGAAGAGAGAAGAAAGAAGGCATTCAGATATATGAATATGAAAATTTATTTTGACTTTCACCTCCACTTATAATTATAACAACATGTGTTATGCATCAAAGAGCATTAGCCTGAGGCAGTTGCTATAGCAGACTATTGCTTACATAACCAATTATTTCACCCTCACATACTCAAAATCCAGGCCACTAACACATCAGAACTGTCAGAAAAAGGTCTCATAAAATATACTAACTCATATTATAAATGTAAAAAGAATCAGTCTTTACTAATACTTGGGG
Source organism: Pteropus medius (assembly GCF_902729225.1). Lineage (NCBI taxonomy): Eukaryota > Metazoa > Chordata > Mammalia > Chiroptera > Pteropodidae > Pteropus > Pteropus medius. The sequence continues at coordinate 5,350,641 of NW_024342475.1, forward strand.
GAAAAAAGGGAAATCGACCTTCTAATATGAAGACAACATCTATTTTCAATACCTGACATTTTTCTTAATAAAAACTTGTAACCGACATGATGTTTTTCTCAGAAGGCTAACGTATATTTGTAACATAAATCTGCTACTTAGTTCTAAAACAGATATAGATTTTGAGAAAGGAAGCAAATATATTTAAAAGAAATGAGAGTCTTAGCCTCTATTAGAAAAACCATTAATCTTAGGCATTTTGTGAAAGGCTGTCCACAAGATTAACCATAGTCACATGGAATATCCAGAACCAAGGGAGGTACTGGGAACCTGGCAGGGAACTACTGACTCATTTATCATGGAATCCTGACAACCATGATTATTCAGAGTACTGGTATAATTTCTAATGAACAAAATGGTGACTATTTCAGGCTCATCCTTACATCTTAAGAAAGCATGCCCTTCCAGAGCCCTACGGTTAAACATCACTTCCCGTAATCAAGAAGCAAAGAATCCTCCCTCTGTCTCTCTATCTCCCAAGATTTTCAACTCAACCACATTTGCACCATTATCACCAAAACTTTGCTGAACACAAAAAATTATCTTAAAAAAAAAAATCTTCATGAAGAGTCGAAATGAGGTCAGTAGGCCACAGCTTTCTTGGATTTCCTCTCCTCCCCTTACTCTTTGCTGTCTTGGCCCACATCTTCAAATAAGCCCGCGTCATTGAGGGTTGGGAGTGCCAAGGAGACCCGGAAGTCAGTCCAAGAACCAGGTGGGGGTAGCTCATTATGTCCCACTCTGCGGAATTGCAAGAGAGTTTCAAATATGCAATTCTAGTCTGGAATTACTTGCCAAAAAAAAAAAAAAAAAAAAAAAAAAAAAAAGAAGAACAAGAGGATATGTTAGGAATGAATAATACTCAGATGCTGTCTTCCAAATAATGTGGTGTATTGTGAAAACACTGGCCTGGATGTCGGGGATTTTGGATTGCCATCAATTACGATCTTTCCAGGCCCCAATTCCCGCTTTAAAATGAGGGGCTCAATGAGGCCATCTCCAGGACCTCTCCACTCTGAAATGCCACATCTCGATGACTCCAGAGATTCAGACCTTTCTGTATAGTCATATTTTCTACATCCTCCCAGATGAGCTTCGGTTCCCAGAGTTCCCAAAGAAAAAAGTGCTGCTCTCCTGTCAAGACCTGGATTCTATTTCTTTGCTACTACAATCTTTCTGTAATTCAGTTTCTTTGTAAAATATTTTCCAAACAGGTCTCAAAGATTCCATGAGGAAAATAACAAGTGAGAAAATGCTTTGAGAGAAAAAGAGAACATTGTTACCCAAATATTAAATAAAAATGATGTTCTCATTTAGGCCATTTAAATAAATTAGTCTTTTCATTTTCTAGACCGTAACTTGAGAATATTTCCTATTAGTGTGTGATGAGCAGCTGCCCAAGCAAAGTTTTCGTATAGTCAATAATCACTCCCAAGGGGTGCAGAGCAGAGATGAGAGTGTGGGAAAATGATTCGTTTGAAGTGTCCATGAGCATAATTACCTGGCAAACATAACTACTTCTATGGATAGAAATAAGTACATGCCCTCAACGAGGGGTGTGGATAAATATAGTTTAGCTATTAATTTGTCACCAGAGAACTTAGAAACATTTTTGTTCTTTCTCAAAATTATCACTTAGCATCTTATAAATATTTATACCATTCAGTGAAACCTAGAGAAGTACCTAACATTTCTCTCAATAGAGTAAGGCTAACCCATTATAAAAAAGATTTCTTAACTTCCTTATATTACAACATTCTTATGAAAAAGACAAGTATATTCATTTTTACATTATGTGCTTTTGTTTGAAACTCCTTTAGTACTTTTAAAAAGTTCTTTTAAAAATGAAGCATCTTGTTTCTCTAGCTTTGTGCCAGCGCAAAACATTCAACTTTCTCAAATTCCTTCCCTTAAAAAATTTCAATAAGACGCTGGAAAGAATTGCAGAGGCATTGATTTCTCTCACTCTAACACAAGAATCCTCCTCACAGCATATGGGCAAGAGTTACTTAAACTCCATTCGAATTTTTCCAGTTATAGAGAAATCAAGACCTCACAAGGCAGCCCATTTTACTTCTGTACATCTCTTCTGGCGAGAAGCTCTTCTTTATTCCCATATTTACCTCTCCGTTTTGTCTTTTGTCCTTATCCTCTAATTTCACATTTGAAAAGCTCTGGGCATCTCTACATCACAACAATTCCCTCAGATATTGAAGACAGCAATAAGAACCTTGCCTTTCTTTTTCTGCCCATGAAGTTTTCCCCGATAGCGTTCAGACACAGCGCATTCCTAGAACTAAAATTTTAGAAAAAGCTTAAGACTTGAAGGAGAGATCTTCCATCACATTTCAAAGCCTGAGACTTAGATCTTAAGAATTGATGATGCAAGGAAACCTGGCTGGAGAGGTCATTACTTTCCCATGCAAGATCCAGAATTCTGCTAATGGCTCTGCAGATCATAATCATTTTTCTTTTTAACTACTACTTGATATTTATAAAATCTGCTTTGATGACTTACTAGTTTTTTAAGTCAAAAATCTGCACAGGAGATATAGCTGAAATGGCATGAAATATAGCTGAAGTAGAATAAAAATGGATCTGTTCCAACTGAGCAATGGTAAGGATACTGACTGGAAAGAGAATGTGCATATATCCCAAGAGGCTTCGAGATGTGACACCCCATCATCTGTGAGCGAGCAGAGATTGTTTCTTGAGATAGAGTTTGTAAGCACAGGATGTGACTTCATATTCAGAAACCATTTTAATTTGAATAATTGTGCAAAAACAAACTGTGAGAAGAAAGGGAGAGCACATTCTAGCCCAGAAAAATACATACATGTTATTTTCTGCAATTGCACAGGAGTATTTCCTAAGAAAAAAGGGATAATGCTCATCTTTAGAATCCCAGAAATGTGCAGAATGTAAGCTTTCTTTGTCAGCAAAACGTCAGCTATCATTCGATAGGAATTTTATTGTTGTTAGGGCTATATACATAAACACACTCAATTTCCTCTAGTACTTAGAAAGAGAAATCTCCACCAGGAATCACAAAACAGGCACCGACCGTTCTTGGACTACAGCTCAGTTTATATCGTAAATGTCATAGACCTATTACAAATTATGTCATGTTACGCAAACATAAATAGTATTTTGAAAAACATCTTTGACTTCCCATTGCCTTTTTCTTTCTTTTGAGAATAGTGCCTTTAGCCTGTTTCTGACAGCATGACGTCACCGGCACCTCTACCACCAGGTCCCTCATCCACACCTCCCACACCATTTCCCAGTTGAAATTTAACAAATCTTAGGGGCTTGCTCAGTTATTGTAGCGTTATTTCTAGTGCAGTTTTCAGTGTACACTTTTATAAGTGTGCATTGTTCAAAAGACCTGTAAGAATACTCATTCTTCAAAAGACCTATAAGAATACTAATTATTTGTATATCTTTATCATATTATATGGTGATTATAAACCATTGATGATAGCAAGTAAAATTACTTTTAGCTATCCAAAAACAAACCTGAATTTCACATGTATCTCATTTTACTCCCACTGAGGCACATTTGATCAAAGAGTAAAGCTTCATTTTAATCAAACTAATAAAAAGTTATGCTAAAAATTTAATACAATCTTCCTTACATCAAATGGATATTGACTGGGCACATGCAACTCACTGCTAATTTCAGAGTAATTCAAAAACTCCCTTGTGAATTCTTAAATTGTCCTAAAAAAAGTTTCTAATTAAACATAGCATAATTATGAAGAGTGCAGGATTTGGAATCATACAGAATGTTGATCTGAATTCTTGATTTTCCACTTAACTGCCAATGCTAATTATTATTTGTATGAATCACATGACTAATAGTTATCTTCTATGTATGTGCTGAGAATTACCTGGGGGAAAAAATGTATATAACTTGCTTAGGACAGAGTATAAAGTTGATAAATGCTAGCTATTGTTCTTGTTATTATAGTCTAGTATTTGTGATTTCTGGTGTACATTTAACATGAACCATTCGCTTGTCTGATAGGACATAGTTGACAAAATCTTACCTGAATATTATTAACTCTAGAAACAGATTAAACAGAATCCGGTGCCAAGAAATTGGGAAATACCTGAATCACAGCAATCTGTACTGTAGATAGGTTATTTTTGTCATTGTTTAATTGAGTTTAAGTTCAGCTTGTTTCATTATATGAGAAAGTATTTTTTTCAATATTTATTTTCCTAGAGACCTATCAAAAACAAATGAAATCATAATCATTTCACATTTTATTAAGTTAAATAAATACTTAATAAATATTCATGTGGATCACACAGTATCTCAAAGGTCCAATTTGTGGTTCTGATGAGGTTTCCTTCCTGTGGTTCTAACCACGTTATGTCTGAGCTGGGTCGGGTGTTTCCAGGCTTTCAGAAGATAAGATATTTAATGCTTTACATGTGAGTCATAAATGTAAACAGCGCTACTTGTTCTGTGCTTCTGGAGTTCAAGCTTTTTTTTTTTTCCAATAATATCTTTTTTAAAAAAATCTTATTTATATATTTTTTATGGTGGCATTGGTTAACGAAATCCAATAAGTTTCAGCTATACACTTTTACAGTAAGGCATCTATATATTTACACTGTGAGGGGCAGGGGCGAGGGAGACAGGGCAAAAGGGGTCAAATATGTGGTGACAGAAAGAAATCTAACTATGAGAGGTGAACACACAGTGGAGTTCAAGCTTTAAGGGGCATTGTTTGCACTGCCTGCTGGGCAGTCATTGCAAAGGACTCATCGCCATCTAGTGCACATCGGAAGTATAGCCGGAGGGACTCCTGCTCAGAGAACTGACTCACTACGCACACTGCAGTAAATACAGTGTCTCAACACAGTCCATTTTTTCTTTTACTTTCTATATCACTAGATTTTAAAAACTTCAGGTCCTGCCTAACTCCACTGTTTTTCAAATGAGTTACATCAAAATAGAACGCCATATTACCTTTCCTGTTCTCTTAAGGGCTCAATCAAATAAGGTGTTGCTCTATTGCAGACTTGTGTTGCTACGTTTTTATCACTTGCCCCTGACATTGTGTAAATATGTTTTCTCCAAATGAGGATTTTACTATGATCCACTTGACACCACAGCATGCTTCTCACAGTACAGCATGTTCTTCATTAGAGTCAGAACTGTTATCATCCCTCCCTATTTTTGATTCTTCTCTTTTTGCAGATTGTCTACAAAGCCTGGCTGTGTTCCCAGTACTTTGAAGTTGCACAGTTTAACTGCAGAAAGACAATTCCTTGCAAGCAATACTGTTTGGAAGTTCAGACGAGGTGTCCGTTTATATTGCCTGACAATGATGAAGTCATTTACGGGGGACTCTCCAGTTTCATCTGTACAGGTACAGAGCACGGCACGGTTTCGTCGCCTAGCCTTTCATGCTTTCTTATGTGATGTTTGTTTGCTTTGTTGCTACTTTCCACCGATGTAACCTTGAAGATATGCTTGCTCATTTTCCATGGTTTCCTTCATAGAAGTCTTAAAAGGACTTCATTTGGAAATGCCACATTAACTGTAGTCTATCTGTGACCACAATCATTATCTTTGTAAAAGGATAATTCTGAGGGCAAAATGTCAGCAATCATTAGACATGCTTAAATTTGACTTAGAGTAGGTTGGAGTCTGCCCACATTGCCTTTGTATAGCCTAAGAAGAAATCATGTTTCTTCTTCAAATTGATAACAAGTTTATATGCCAAGTCTATTTTCTGAGAAGTGTTTTGTTACTTTACCTTAAGCCAGTATCAAGAGCATTAAAAAACGTCTACCTGTTATTCACGTGTGTGTGTGTGTTTTAGAGCCACATGATAAAGACCAGATAAAATTTTATCTTATATTTCCCATGAACAATATTCACTTTGCATTGCATAATTTAGACACAGAATAAGATATAAAGGATAAGAGTAGATTGTTTTTGACATAAATGGTGAGTGGACAAGTGAGAGCATGACGCTTTGCCTGGCGATGTGCTCTTCAGAGTTGTTGCTCTATGTTCTCGTAGTAACAAAGTGCTGTGCAATATACCTGCAACTAGGGGTCTGATCATGGCACATGTAGTTTTCAAGTTTTAAGAATAAAACACCTTGATAAGTATTGAGAAACATGAAACCCCTCTTCTTATATCAGACTTTATAAAAGCTCCGTAAGACAGTGACATATTGAGATGCTCAACATGAGAATTTATCAAATCACTTCTAGATCACTTATTTACATGCCTATACTGTTCTAAGTCTAGGTGATAAGCTATCAAGAGACAGTCCACCAAAGCTCTCCAGTAAGAACCCACCTGAAAACTGGATGAGCATTTCTTATGCCGCCCAGCGCTGTGGGAAGGACATCTAACCGAAGGTTAGGAGACACGCACTTCCTTTCTCTTTCTACTATGAATTCTCTCTGAGCCACCATTTCCTCACTGGTAAATCAGTAATAGCAACATCTTGACGCACGTTTGCTGTAAGGATTAGAGATAAGGGAGAAGCACGAGACACGTCATCAATAGGCCATAGCCATTGTGTTTAACAAAGTGATTTCTGAAGTGTAAAATGACTTACCAATCATTTTTGTTATTCCATTGACTTAATGTGAGATCATTTTTCATGTAGCTCCTCTCTGATGGGGAAGACAGAGGGAAAGCAAGAGTGAGAGAGAGACAGAATGAAAGAAAGGAGGAAGGAAGGAAGGAAGGAAGGATATTAGTATCTTCTTCCTTTGAATCTGAGCCCAAATTCACCAAACACAGGCTGTTAAATTACTTGATTTTCACATGAAATTTTCAATAAAGGGTCATCAAGATAAGGCCTTCAACTCAATGATGATTTTAGGACTTCAGAGAAACTTGTGGAATTTTATGTAAAGTTTGTATGTTTGTTCATTCACACGCATGTAGATTTTTTTCTAGAGATGTTCAGTAGCTTTTGCCAGGTTCTCAAAGTAGACAACGACCATAAATTAAGGGTAAGGTAGTTGTCTTCATCTACTCCTGGTTCCTGCTCTTTTATCAGTATGTGTGAAATATGGGTTCGGATGTTCATCCCCTTTCTTTGTATGCTTTCAAGGCTGTCAGAAAGCTAAAAATGAGATTTAATCTCTTTCTGCACAATATGAGCAGAAGGTCTACCTTATATTTTTAATTTTGTTTGAGTTTTGTAAAATCAGCTTTTTCATAGCCATAGCTACATCTCATCTTTTTTTCAAAGACAGGATAGAGACTTGCCATTGAGTCCAGAGAAAAATGCCATTGACGTTAGAAGCTTTCGGGGACAATCTCATCACTGAATATTTGGGAATCTAACTTTTCTTTCACTGCAGTCAGTTGGGCTCATGTTCCTTTTATTACTAAACTTCTCAAAAATGTGCAGAATAAATTCTGAAGGCATTTTTTCTTGAAATTCTGTAAATTTTTTCAACAAAAATGGTACTAATTTTCAGACTGATCCTCTTTTCTAAAGTGTGTCCCAGGCCTCCTTGAAGAAACATTGTCTGTCTCGATAACTAGCAACCATCATTTTCCACTTTATGTCCCAGAGGTCCCTGGAGTGTTGCTGCTGGCCTGAAGAGACATATTTTCTGATGCTAATCGCTTGCTGCTTTGTCACTACTGATGAGGATCCCCAAAATGGGCCCCAGAATAGTCTCCTTTTAGGCAGAAGTTAGGCCAGAGAACACTTCCTAGAGACCACTGGTTAAACCTATGGATCCAAGTGACTTGTCACATTTCTAGGGAAATTAGTAAGACTTTTATATTTCTCTCCAAATATTATCACACAATTTTTGGGAGGCTCAACTCTTACAGATGGACATGAAGATACAAAAACTTACCTTTTAGATAAGTTCGAAGTGAATACGAGTCTTCTCAAATGCCTTTATATATTTTGAATGAAGTGTCTTCTGTCCTCAGACAGAATTAGACCAAATATAGTAGAGAAATAGAAGTACTTTTCCTGGTTTCCCAGTTGACTGCAGATAATCTAAAGCCACCTGATGACAGGCTCATGATAACTTTCCATGTTTGCAAGTAATAGCAGATCTGTTGGACTTCTTCCTCTTTGAAAAAAGGTATAACGACAATCACTAACCAAAATTTTATTAAAGAATTCACCAACTAGGTTGGTCTTCATTTTGCTTCTAGAAATTCCTTTAAAAAAATATGATAAATGGTTTTATTTCTGTTCTATATACTGAAAAATATAATCATTTATTATTAAGAGTTTAAGTAATAGATGGAGTTTCCTTCAAATTCAATGTATTTAATTACAGTGATTTCCCTATGATTGGAAATATTTCCAACTCATAGCTTCCAGAAGGATAGAGATCCCCTCTAAGAATCAACCTCAAATAAGTATTCAGTAAGCACATAACTACACACGGCTCATTGCCAGATGCTGTCCAAGTGGGGATCAATTTTTGTTTAAGGTGCTTCTCCATGGTGACAACCAATTATCGTGGCGATGATTTTTCCTTAGAGTCCTCTGCATCCAGCCTTTTAGAGATGTAGAAATTAGGATGCCCACTTTTTCCTATCCCAGAGGCTTTTACTAGATATTTATTTTGCTTATGATTCCTATCATCAAAGAAAAGCACATTCCAGTCCTTGGGATCAGTTAACCAATTAGAAGAGTCAGAACATATAAAATTTCTTTAAATAATCAGGATTTGTTCATAATTGTTGTAACAGTTTTAGGTTCAATATTTAAAGCATTGTTTCTCTATAATGCTTACATTACTTACTCATGTCCTAAATTTGAATGTTTGAAGTTTTTATGTTTCGATCATCTACTACTTAATGTGTCTATGATCCTTAGTAAGCCCATAACTAATGAAAAAAAAAACCCTGAAATATCTGAGCATCCTTCTGTTGCTATACAATGTCTTTGACTGAGGATAGTACAGAAGGTCATGACCAAAAGTTCTGACCACAAACCTAGATGACAAGAAGAGCCCCTCCTTGTATGTTTAACTCTGCTTTCATTTTAGAAGAGAAAGAAAAGACACTTTGTCTGAGATCTCTCTCTCTCTCTCTCTTTCGTTAAAGAATAAAGCTGACACATTGCTGAAGGAATTGCTTGAAAAATTAATTAGGGATGAATTCTGAAGCACTGTCAGGGTGGAACCTGTCATTTAATGTTAGTCATTATTGAACTAAAATTTTTCAAGTGGGTTCTGTTCTCAAACTCAGTTCAGATGACACATTGCTATTTTAGAAACTTGGTTTCCTTACCTTTAAAGTGAGGAGGTGGAGTCATTTGTGGATTCCACGTTGTCAACTCATCACTGTGGTAATTACACAAGTTTCCCCTCTGCATGCTCCCTTGCCTTGTTCTAGAATCCCTTAGAGAAATCCTTGATTGCTTACCTGTAGTAGTGAACCAACATTAAGAAAAGAGGAGTAGCAGAGGATCACAGGCTGTGGATGCTATGGTAACAAACATTATGAAAATTACCATTTGATTGATAGATAAAATAGACTCAACATGATTTGCTGCTATATTTTTCATAGAGAAATTATTGAAAGAAATAAGAGTAAAAGTTGGTCTGCTGGGGTTACTGACAATGGAGATAAAACATATTTTGAGAACTATATGTAAATTTTGCGTTTCATTTTGTAGCTGTGACAAGAATAAGGTTATGTTTCTGCCTCTTGGGAAAATACTGTGGGCTGCTGTTGGTTACTCTGACAGGCTTGGTAATGATGCTGTGGAGGACGCGCGCCCCCTCGTGGTTAAGACTCTGCTACTGCAAAGGATCTTAAAAAGATTATTGCCTGCAGGCAAGGGAAGTAAATTATGGGTTGAGAGAAAAAGATGGGTATACAATACTTTGACATATATATTGATCAAATTAGAAAAAATATTTATGTTTTGTGTCTCATAATTCACATGAGAGAGTTCACAACTATGAAAGATCATTTCCAAAATCCAGTTTTGACACGACTAGGGAGTTGATAAAGAATTTTATAAGATACCATGACATAAAAAAATTTTCTCATTAAAGGAGTATTTCAGTAGAAAAATATGCTACCTATAGATTTAAATTTCTACTTCTATGCTATTTTTAATTTATGTATTTTCCCCATTGTGCGAATATGTTTTTTTTTTCTAAAATGAGGGAGTTTCTTTAAAAAGAATAATGAAATGACACTAGTTTTAGTACAATTTGATGCCATACAAAATTTTCTCATAAATGTATAAAAAAATTTAAGCCAAAAGAGAAGTGTGAATGGAGAGGATATGACCAGAATAAAATAAAGAAATATGAAAATAGGTTATAAAAAAACTAAGTCAAATGTAAGAATTTTATGTGCTTGGGACATCTTCATCCATTAAAACACTGTACTCTTTGAGGTTTATTCAACTTCATATGTTTAGATCTGAGTTTGGGCCACTCATATTTGAGATTGTCTTCCTTGATTCCAACTCCAGAGGCATTTCCAATAGCTCGTTTGCCTTGGGCAGCAGGAGTTAATGTGGGGAGAGAACACTGGAGTAAAAATTAGGACGTCTGGATTCTGCCAGTAGCTACAAATTTCACAATGTCATGCCCAGTAGAAGGTTCAGTTTTCTCATCTCTACAAGTGGTTAACAGTGCTGAACCTCCCAGATACACAGCCCATCAGGTTGTTGAAAGCAGAGTCTTGAGTTAGATGGAGACTTCCTTTGGTCTAGCATGATGGTACTTACAGAAGGACAAAGTGCCATAGCTCCAGAGGAGAATGCAGATGTCATGCCTGCCCACATCAGGGGAGGAAGCCATCAGGCTTAAGGTCATCCTGAATAATCCTTGCTAGAAAGCCAGGAAGAACTTGTGAATATACTCATCTACCTCCAGGGTTGCTGATAAAATGGACCATGCCCTTCCAAAGTCTGTTTACTTAGACGCATTTTGGGAAAATTCTAACATAGTTTAAGTTGTTCTTCTTTGTTTCATCTCTATAAGAGGAAAAATGAAAGGGATTAGACAAGGGAGAGTTGAGAAAATCATGGCAAGGCATTTGGTGGCCTAGAGTTGAATCAGCCCCAAGAGATGTCCAGTTTTGATCACAGTGAGCCCTGAGCTTGCTGCTCCAGGAGCTCATGAAGAGCTGAGCCCAAGACCATTTCCTGACCTGTCACCAGATAACTGAGCACTGCAGGTGGACTGAGCAGAAAACTATCCTCTTTGATGCCACCTAGGGAGGATCCTAGTGACATTGGTCAACATTGCCTGTTAACGTGCAGCAGCAGTGACACTTATTTTGTGTGACAGATATGTTTAGTCCTCTCTGAACTATCTAGGATGGACAGCCACCCTTTCCTCAAGCCAAATTGCTGATGCCACCTGATGGAGGAGCAGTGCGGAGCTCCTGGGCCGTGAGTTGGTTAGTCTACGCTTAGGCAGAAGTTGAATCAAAACATTTAGACATTTTCTCTAGAGCAAGGATAGGGATGAAATGCACGTCATTACATAGGTTCCCCAGAGCTCTACCTGACTGATAAAACTCCGAAGTATTTACAGCTGACAATGGTAGCATTTGAAGCAGTAAGCCAAAAGAGGAACTCTAATTCTGGAATTTCAATTTAGGACAGATAATTTGGGCAACGAAGGATTTCCCAGAACAGATGAACCCTTATTAGCGGAAGGTGTTTACCTACTTTGTCTACAAATAAACATCTCTGTGAAGCGTTTATGCCTATCTTGTAGCTGTTGTGGATATTTAGCTGCTTTGGACATTGCAATAATCTCACATGATTATAGATTTAGGCAATTTTAGAGCAAGCCTGAATTACAGAAGTCATCTTGTCTGATGTTGCTTTTACATAGGATGAAACAGAGCCTCCCACCTTCCACCCCCAAATTGTTATTGCAGGAACAAGAATAGATCCACATTTCCTGGCTATTAGTCCAGTGCTTGTATCACTAGTGGAACAGGAAATTACCAGTCAGTCCATCCTGAAATTAGCCTGTAAGCAAATGTATCCTGACTGCAATACAGCTGCAGAAGCTTTGTCAGTAGGCGAAGGAGAAGATCGGCAGACACACAGCTTCCAGTCTGTGCAACACCATTTCCAACAGTTCATCAGCCATGTCCTGGGTTCGAGACATCACATGATACATTAAAAATGAACATGACAAATATTTTCTACCTGGAATATTTTTGCAGTTAAAGAAGAACTGTCTCGTTCACTATTGTCTGGAAAATGCTGTGCTAAGATGGCTAGCTTTTTCAGTCAGATTAGTTAACAAGCATTTTTAGATTAGGGTAAAGACAAAGAACAAATTTCTAAGATGTTCATGTGAATAATATTGTGAATCTAAATGACCTTATCTTAATTTATATTCAGCCACAAATGAGTATTTGTGTCCCATGAGGAAATATTGCATTTGATAAGTTTTAGAATTGAAAATTAACCAATTTTGAAATCTTGTCTTTTGGCTTGAAATTACCAAGTGAGATGGTTATTGTTAGTCATAATTTCTAATTTATCAGATAATCATAATGTCTACTTTCCACAGAAAAAATATTATTATATGTCTTCAGTGTGCAATTTTCTTTAAATTAGTAAAATTTAGAAGCCTCAGATTTTATATTCATGATGCAGTCATTATTCAAAATAATTTTTGAAAATTTCTTTGAAAATCATTTTTATATTCTACAACATTCTCTTTGTGCCTTGAGAAATTTATCCAAATGTGTGTGTGTGTATACACACAGAGACATATAGCCAATGTTATATTATATATAGTTAATTTGTATAGAAAATTCACATATAATAATTTATCTATTTATGTAATCAATATAACAAAATTTCACAAGTAGAGTAGGTAATTATATGAGGAAAGATTTTAGGTTTAAAAATTGAAAATCAGATTTTAAGTATGGCTTTAAAATTAATTTTAAAGACAATTCCAAAAAAAGAAGTGAGTTCAATTTAGGAAAAGCAGCATGGACGGAATAAATGTGTAACCTCCCTAAATGAAAGCTTGAAAATACAAAACCCTGTAGAAATAAAACTTCTAGAATGTTATATTGAGACAACAGTTTTATTGCCTTTATTACCTTATTGTTTGTATTACCTTTCAGTCCCAAATGTGATATACTGTCCCTTTATTGACCAATTTACACCATCAAAAGAGTGATCAAATCAGGCAGAGAGTCTGAAAACAATGACTTTACCTAAGGCACTGATTCTGCTAGTAGAGTTCATGGTAACTTTCATTATTATTCCCTCCTTTACCAAACATTTCATTATCAGAGGGGGAAAAGCTTTGTTGGAGTTGATTCGGGAGCATCTTGCCATGGTTCAGTCTTTCTTAGTGTACATGGGCTCAGAAAGCCCCTGGAAATCCAACTTCTTCTTTTCAACTCTGGGAACAAACATTGCAAGGGAAATTAAAATAACTCCGATCACAAGGGAAATAACTGTTCCGAGATAGGATCTGTTTCTTATTGCATCATGGATTCTTCCTACACAGGTCATTTTATAATGTAGAGTCCCTTTCCGAACTGTGAAGAAGCAAAGACTGTTACCCCTGATTCCTTCTAAGGTCTGTTATATGTGCACGTTAGCACATAAATCAACATTTCTACCAACAATATCATATTTAAAGGCCAGTTTTCAGGAACTTGATACAAAGCCAATATCATTCGCAACAGCCACCTTTCCTCTTGCAATATAATGTCTGCCAACATTTGATAGACATTTTCACTGCTTGAGCATTTATTTTAACTATGCCCCGCCCCCCACACATCTTCACTGCTTTCTTATCTCTTACTTTTAACTTAGAGTCGCCACCAACTATGTACATGCTTAGGAGCTAAATCTTGGGACCACACTAATGTCTCTGAGACTAAAACAACTAATACTACATACATTTAAAATAAATAAATTGTATTTACTTATTTTTGAATTGGCAATACATGCACATGGCACAAAATTTGTAAGATACTAAAGAGTAAAAATTGAGCCAACTCCTTCCCCACTCTAACTGACAGTTATGGATTAGAGATTTATCACAATGTAATCAGTTCCTAATTGACAGCTATTTAGGAGATTTCTAATCTCTTATTAATTCCAGTTCACCAAGGATCACTTCCTACACTTGTGATGTCATCTGGTGGATCAATACTATACGAAGGAGAAGTGCACTAGCTGGATCAAAGAGTCTGTGCATTTAGCGTTTGGAAGATACTTGCCATGCAGCCCATTCTGGGCACTGATCATGTCCCTCTCCCAAAGTCCTACTGTCCTTAGAAGGATCTTTAAGCCCCTTCTTGGGGCTAGATTTGACCCTTGTTGCCCCATCATCTCCCACCATCCTCACTTATCATTTCCCTTTTGGAACCCAGCATTCCAAATGCCAGCTGATGTATTAGGTTCCTCTGCCTAGCACACTATTCCCTCAAGTTTTCTCCTGGCTAATCCTTTAGCAACTGTTATTTCATTAGGAGGCCTTCCTGGGCAACCCACATCCGGCCTGGGAGCATATATGCCCATAACTTCCAGTTGTGCTGTGTAATACTTAATCGAGATGCAACTGGACTGTCTCCTCTCCCTCCCATAGTGAACTTGATTGGGGTAAGATCTCTTGTTGTTTATGGTTGTAACCTTGGTGCCCACAGAAGTGTCTGACACATAGTGCTCAATAAACAAATATGGAATGAATTCATTAGTGGGTGACAACCCAAAGGAATCTGTGATGGTCCCTGTTATCAGCGAGAGGAGGCCCTCCAAGGTAGTGGAGAAGCCTCAGGAAGGCAGGGTGGTGTAGGTAATGCCCTGCAGAGCTGCCAGGTGCCTTCTGCCTATATCCATCTGTCACAGATATTATGAGGATTTGTACAAAAGGGGGCTGACAGTTAGATGCACTTTAACAAAACGTCTCCCTTTTGGAGTCGATAAGAATATCAATATTTCATTTTAAAGTCATCTTGTCCCTCACATTTCATCTGCCTGTCACATGCATTATAAAGACTTTTGTTGAATAGAGTTCAGGCCATCATCCTGCACCTGCTAACTCACCTGGAATACTGAGACTTAATAAAAAGCTTAAGAAATGATGTGACAGCTCACCTTATGGAATTTGCATTTTAAGTGGGTATCCCAAACTGTCATATGTTGAATTGTGGTCCCTACCCCCTAAATTCATATGTTGAAGTCCTAACCCCAATACTGCAGAATGTGTGACCTTATTTAAAAACAGAGTCTTTATGGAGGGAATAAAGTTAAACTTAGGTCATTAGTGTGGGCTCTAATCCAATACTGTATGTATTAATTTGCTAGACTGAAATCTCACAGTTCTGGAAGCCAGAGATCAAAAATGTTGGTAGATTTTGTTTCTCCAGAGGCCTCTCTCCTGTGCCGCCTTCTTGCTATGCCTTCACATGTTCTTCCCTTTGTGTGTGTGACCCTGGCCTCTATATGCGTGTCCACATTTCCAATTTCTATACAAACACCAATCAGATTGGATTAGGGCCCACCCTAAATACCTCATTTTAACTTAATCACTTCATTAAAGGCCCTATCTTCAAATAAGGTTACATTTTGATGTACTTTGAAGAAGTTAGGGCTTCAACATACCAATTTTAAGGGGCACGATTCATCCTATAGCAGTGTACGTATAGAAAGGAAAAATTGGGGCACACAGACACATACAGAGGGGAGACAAATTTGGGCACAGTGGCACACACAGACACACACATACACGCAGGGACAAGGTGACCGTCTACAAACCAAACTTGCCAAACCTTGATTTGGACTTCCAGCCTCTTGAACCGTGAGACCATAAATTTCTGTTGTGTAAGCCACCCAGTTTGTTGTACTATGTTACAGCAGCTCTGAGGGATGGCTAGCAATTCTGAAACAAAAAAGATATGTTCAGTATTGTTTGTTCAAAAATAAAGTAATGTCTAATTCTTATATAAATACAAATTTTTCGTACTTCAAAGTTTTAGAGGATTAGAAGAGAGGAAGCAATCAAAAGGAATTATAAGGGCAATGAGAAAGCTCAGCCAAGAAGATTTAGAAGATAATAATTATGTAGAGAGAGTAATGAGGAAGAAGAAAGAGTATTAACCAATACAGATCATTTTTAATAGTAAAATAAAATTATTTTTGAAAATTTCATGATTCTCTTTTTGAAGGAATTTAGAACCGCAATCAGTTTGCAGTGTTGTATGTGTTGGCCAAGTTTTCATGGTTCAATAATTAGAAGATTTTAAACCTGAGTCTGAAAACCCTTCATCTCAAGAAACGGCAGTTAGTAAATTTTTATTTGGGAAAATCTAGTTACTCTCTGGACTTTCCGCTCAATATTTCTGTGAATCTAAAACTGCTCTAAAAATCAAGTCTCTTGAAAAGAGAGGTTAAAAATCAAGCCAAATAAACTTTCTATCTCTAAATAAATTGTATTTTATATTAGTCATATGTTTGTTGTAATTATTTCTAGCCCACTCTTGTAGTATTAGAAGGATATACAGACTAATTGTTTATAACAGTTTCGCAAAATTTGTGGATGGCTTTCAAATTCCAAATCTTGATCCTTACAGTAAGAATGGCTTATATCTATGTTCATTTCTATTATTCTTTCCACAAATAGATAACTTTTAAATGAACAGAGAAACTTTTGTCAGTAAAAACATCAAACTTATTAAATATCTTGAGCGTCATTGATTAGCACACACACAAACAAAAACAAATGCGAGCATATAATTAGGGGAAACTCCATGTGTAAAGTCATGGAGTTTTAGAGCTGCAAGGACCCAAGTTGTTATCCAGCTGCCCTGGGTGGCTTTGTGTTGCCTCCGTGGAATGCTGGGCCTGGACCACTAAGAAGGGTTGAGATGTCTGGGACTGGCCTGTTGAGAAAGGATATGGTGGCCACTTAAAAATGTTTATAGGAGTGAGGAAACAAGCAGGGGTTTTCTTGACTCATATTTGTCCAATATGATAGCACAACAGTTACATCTGGAAATAAGAAAGCTGAAGATTAGAGAAATTAAGTAGCTTCTCCAAGTTCACACAAAGGCCAGCAGCAGAAGCCAACACATCTGACTTCCTGTCTAGCATAGCTCACTGTTTTCCGTACTCTTCTTTTTCACCAGAACTTTATTTTGTAACTGGAGTAGCTGACCTTCTCTTAATTATGACTTTCTCATTATAAGCTTGACTCCAGAGGGTCATAAACTTTTCCTGCTTTTATTATAACGTGTTCACTATACTAGAGAAAAATGTCTAAGAGTACATATGGTAGATATATATAAAATTGTATGTTCTGTGTTTCTTTCCCTAAGTAATTTTTCTTGCATTTTCACTCATTCAACAAAAATTTGCTCCCACTGCATTAGTTTTTTTGTTTTGTTTTGTTTTGTTTTTATTGTTGCCTTAATAAATTGCCACACAAATTAGTGGCTTAAAACAGCACAGATATATTATCTCATAGCTCTGCAGGTCAGAAGCGGGACACAGATCTCACCAGGCTGAAATCAAGGTGCCACAGGCTATCTTCTTTCTGGAGGCTCCAGGAGAAAATCTGGTTGATCATCTGGATTGTTGGCAGAACTCAATACCTTGCTGCCGTAGGACCAAGATCCCTGTTTCCTTGCTGAATATCCACCTAAGATAGTTCCCAGTTTCTAGAGTCACTCACATTCTTTGGCTTGTGGTTCTCTCCCTCCGTGTTCAAAGGCGGCAATGTGGAGCAAGTTGTTCACCCATCATATCTCTTTTACCCACTATTCGGCCTCCTTCTTCCCTTTTTAAGAGCTCTTGTGTTTAGATTAGTCTCACTCCATAATCCAGGATAATTCTATTTTAAGGTCGGCTAATAAACTTAATTCCATCTGCACCCTTAATTCTTGTTTGCTACGTTACAAGATATTTACATATTCCGGAGATGAGGATGCAGACATCTTGGGGGCCATGGTTTCGCTTACCACATCTATTATAGACCAGGCATTTTGCTAGATGATTGTGTTAAACTGGATTAAAAGACGTGGTTCAGAACCTAAGAAACACATGTTCCTCTGCAGAAGTAAACAAATTTAATAAATGCTAGACTGGAGGCATAAAATGCAAAGTATTAACAAAGTATAGCAGAGGAAGGAAACACTGTTTCCATTGCTTCTCTGGAACATAAGTACGGAGAGTGTTGTTATTACAAATTTACAGAGGTGAAAGGGAATACAGAGAAACCTTATTTCCCCAGGTTTAAACAGGTTATTTCTAAAACAAAGATAAAATTCATGATAAAGATTTAATTCACAGCTTCCAGGCTACCTTACTGTGTATATGTGTCACTACCATTACTATTATAACTACTCCCAGCGTTATTATTGGCTGCTAATTGTGAGTGCTTAGTATGCTCGAGACATTCAGCCAAGCACTGAAGATACACAGTCTCATTAAATCTTCACCATGTCTCTGTGGGGAGAGTATGTATTGGTGGGGACTATTGCAAGTGACAGAAACCTAACTAGAACTAACTTAAGCAAAAAGAGAGTTCATCGGTTCATATAATTGAAAAGTCCAGAGATAAACATCAGAGTATATTATGCATTAGATAAGTAGATGATAAAGATAAATAAGTTGGCAGGTATAGATATATTGATATATAGAAATACATGAGGAGATTAGATATGGATATGAATCTCTCTCTAGTTCTAGCTCCAACTCTACCTTTAACTCTCTTTCTCCCCATCTCTGAGCTGTTTTTCTTCGTTAGTTGATTTGATCAGCAGCTAAAGACTTATAACCTCTCAGTAGCAGGAAGAGATCACTTCATTCCCAATAATTTCCTCAGAAGTCCTGTGTTGGAGCCATGCAGTCTTACGTCGCAGGCCCACATTATAGCAAGAGGATGGTCAGTCAGGTTAGCCGGGGAACCGCCTTCATGTGGAAAGGTTAGAGTGGGTTATAGGGGTTATAGTCCTCCCACTGCATCCATTTGGTGTGAGAGGACTATTCCTCCAAATAAAATCTGGGTGCTGCTCCCAGAAAAAGTAATGGGTATTCCCTAAACTAAGCAATAGCTGCCCACTACTCTACCTGCCCAAAGCAGCCTCATCTTAAATGCCAGGCTTATTGTTCCTGTGCTGCCAACAATATTAAAGAAAAGATGCATTTCTTTGAAAACCTAACAATTTGGTCAAATATCTTGAAAACCCAAAGCATCCTTTCTATAAAGTAATAGCTATTATTAGATTTATATTAGTAATTGCAAGCTTTGAATTATTCTACACATAATTGAATATTTTCATAATAATATAGTATATGAATATAAATTATGTCTTACTAATTGTAGGACTTTTTTATTTGTAGTTCTGATTTATTTCCTTAAACTCGTTGAATTGGACTTATGAGGTAAAAGAGCACTAAAAAGCTTTAGGCTTTTGATATTTATTGCCAAAAACTCAGAAAGTTTATAATAACAAAGTCTCCACAGCAGTGTATTAACCACTTGTTTCTCATTTTTTTGTGGACATAGCACATTATAATGAGTATTTCTCAGTGTTATAAGTAAAATATTACACATAATTATTTTTTCAATTCTTTAAGTACTAATATTTAAACTTTTTTACATTGGTCTTTTTTATTTCTTTTATATTGTCCTTTAATGGTGATCTGATTCTTAATTTAATACATAATCTCTCTTCCTTTCTTCCGTCCATCCGTCCTTCCTTCCTTCCTTCCTTCCTTCCTTCCTTCCTTCCTTCCT
>NW_024342475.1:5370566-5392344 GCF_902729225.1 Pteropus medius
AGTATCAAACACTGCAAATGTCAAGTGGAGGGGACCCAAGGAGCCCAGCTTCTCAACACGTTGGTTTATATTATGTTGCCTCTGGGAGATGAAAACTTCAAAAACTCATTTTTATTATTCGTCACATTTTCTCAATTTAATAGGTCTTCCTACACACACACATTTAAATGTAATCAGTATGTTTAAACATAATCAGAAGATAGTAGATATCTAAACTATTGAAAGAATGACTGTTTTTGTCATTATAAGGAACAAATATTCTAGGTGTCTCAAATAGGAGTTGTAAGTGAGTGTTAAATCCTGTTATTTTTCAAAAAAAATAATAATAATAATTTGCTGGTATTGTATCTCCTTCACTTTAAACTCATTCTTTGACTAATTAGCAACCATTATCAGATTCCTTTGCATTGTGTTAAACTTCGAGTCTTGTTTCTTCAATGGCAGGTGTAAACCAATGACCCCAGAGGGCAATAATCAGGAAGAAAAACAGAAACAATTCAAAGTGCCTTGGATGAAATGAGTCATAATTATGCAACTCTACCTGTCCTTATAACTAAGGAATAAACAATTAATATGCTGCTGCCTGAGACATTCCCTTTGGCAGCTGACATGCCAGAATCTCACTCAGTGGAAAATATGTGTGACTATAAGATGTAACTTTATTTTTAATAGACATATGCATTCTAATGAGTGATATATTCTTCAAATGGACTTACACTCCATCTCCCAAACCCTTATCTGCCTGCCATTAATGTCACTGCTTCCAATGTTTTTGAAATTTCTTTTTAAAAATTGTTATTTTATTTTCATTTAAATATCCTACTTCAAATGTTGAAACTACTGGAAGTCAATTAAATTCTAATCTGACATATAAAAGTAGCTAATCATTTTATTTAACATTCTTTTTGTTAAATTTAATAATGACTCTAAAATACTGAGACTGATTATCTTATCTGCTCCACCAACTTTTCTAGAAAAGTTACTTTTCTTTAGAGTCAGTGTATCACCAACTTAAGTTTTGCATTTGTTTTGAGTAAAAACATTTTGATTACAATCACAACTGTTTTTGTTCACATTTAATATTTGAAAAACTGGTGCATCAAATTAGGAAGTGATTTTCCCTTAACTCATTGAAAAGAAAGCATATTTTTGAAGTCATGGTCTATTTATGAGGTGTTTACATGCCTTGAAGACATTAATGTGTGTCTATATGCATGAGTGTACACAGACATTGCGATAATTTTGCATGTATTCTGTGATTACACAGAAAGTCTGGTTTTCTCTTTAGAAAGAAAAGCAGGAAATGTTGTTCATACTCTAAATACAATGATGGATCAAAGCATTAGCAAAACTGTCTCTTCAATTACAACTCATGGTTTGAGATACTGCAGCCACAGAATTATTTACATAGTTTCCTGTTTTCAAGGAGATTTCCTTTACAGAGTCATAGTTACCAAGGATTTCCAAATTAAAAAAAGACTGGGATATATACTAAACAACGACACTGATTTACAATATGTGAGCCCCACTATACCATTTCACAGAGAAAAATAACAAAAATAAATAGAAATAGAACATAATACGTGATGTTCTTAACAAGGAACATACAATTTTCCTCATGTGGCTTCTAGAGCAATAATGCTGAGCTAGCTATCGCTCAACAGGAAGTCACAGAAAAATCCCATGAGAGGGATCCAAGTTTTTCACATCCTCCTGTAATGTAGATCCATATGACACACTTTAACAAATTTCTGTGAACTTTCGAATGCACTTCATGAAATTCCTTTAAACACTGTCCCCCTCTGTGAGAGTAATCCAACTGGAAAAGTGAAAGCATCTTATAATAATAATTGATTCATAGTGATGGAAGAGAAAGAGTTGAGATTTTTTATTCCTTTCTCAGGTAACTCTTATCAGCTCCACCTGGAGTCCCTGGTACTTGGTAACATCAGAATAGGAAGAAGGGTGAATCTTTTCATCCCACCAGTACCTCCTGCCTTGAACTCTGCATTGTTTTGATGCTTCGTACCAATGCAGACAGCTACACTCTAGTGTGCTAATGTCTCTTCCAGTCATCATATGGCTTTCCTCCACATCACCCTATAAAGTCTTCATGAAGGCAACCATCAAAGGATTTATTAGGGATGGGGTAGAGAATTAAATGATATATTTGGTGAGCATGTATTTTTTTTTTCTCCATTAACTGTTTCATTTTCTATTTTCTTAGAA
Organism: Pteropus medius; assembly: GCF_902729225.1. Classification (NCBI taxonomy): domain Eukaryota; kingdom Metazoa; phylum Chordata; class Mammalia; order Chiroptera; family Pteropodidae; genus Pteropus; species Pteropus medius. The sequence continues at coordinate 5,372,796 of NW_024342475.1, forward strand.
TAAATTTTCATAATTAAAAAAATCACTGTAAGCATTTTGGGGAAAATAATAACGTGAAATGTGATATTTAACAGCACTTGCTAGGTTTCTGTTTAGACTGCATTTCTCTGGCTGCAGACAGTCTTTGTTCTTGTGAAATTCTGGAAAACTTTAGGTCCCATTGTTGAGGACATTCTCTGCTTAGCTTCAAGTTATTTCAAATGCCCACTTTATCCCTCAGTTTAGCATATGGTCTTAATGAGAGAGTGATTTCTGTAGAACATCCCTGCTATTTTAATGGGGCCTTTGATTTTAATTTTAATTAGTATCATTTTTAGGTTTTATAGCAACCTATGTTCTATCTAATATATAGTTAGTCATCAACTCTGAATGGCCTTTATGCAGCCAGGTACTTATATGGCCTGTTCTTGAGAGTCTGTGTCACTTTTCTTGCTGATATGTCTACTTATATTTTATTATTAGGATAAATCGATGGGCTTTGTTATCTAATATATTCATTTTACTGAAACATTCTCTTACAATTCCAGCTATTAGCACATTATCCTTGGTTCTTTCCCTTCATTAAACAAATACTTCTTGCTTTTTTTGGAAATAAGCAACCTGATAGGTGTTTAGAGTGCCAGGATTGAGGGAATAAGTGATCCTTACTTTCAACAATATCAACTAGAAGAAAAGTAACATAATATTATTAATATTAGATCTAAGAGTGAGACTAGACTTTATTCTTCATACAGACCTTATATAACCGCCCTCACACCCCTAAAAAAATAATTATTCCTTTTAAAATGTATACCTTAATTACTTAATATTACCCCTGCTTAAAACAATACTCTATAAATATACAGACATTCATAAGTCTAATTCTTTTTGCAGATGGTCAATATGATTCGAAAATTCTTTTCTAGATTTTTTACTTGACCTCTAATTTTATATTGTCTTATCAGCCCAATTATAAAATCACCCTAGAAAATTAGCAAATTCACTAGGGATCACTTGTTTTATTATTTTTATCTTTTAAAAAAGTGGACACAATTTAGATATTGGTGCTGCTTTTGTATTTATGTAAGTTATTTCTAAATAAATCCTAAGCCATAGTCATGTGAAATTACTATGTAGAAAATATAAAATGAAGAGCTACTAAAGTTGAAACACTAATTTCAAAAACTATTTCCTTCTACACTAAGGATTTACATGATGGCAAAAAATAAATTGTCTTGATAATAACTAAAACCATTGCATTTGAGTATGAGTGTGACTTCTGGTTCAAGTTGGCAAGCCAAAGCCAAAATTTTACTTCCCATCTGTCTCTAAACCTTGTTGAAATTAAAGTAAAACTACAAAATGCATACATTCATAGAAGCAATGAAACCTATAAAATGGGACATTGTTAAAACAGAGACTTAAAAAGAAAAGAATTGTGTGGAAGAGAAAAGACAGATGTACCACTTTAGAATAAAGCCAGAACTGTGAGATCCTTCATGGTGGGCTATAGAAAAGACCACAGCAAAGGTGGGAACCATTCTTCTAGTAAAACCCTTTGATCCTCCTGATTTGTTTATAGGGAAATACAGAGAGAAGGAGAATAAACAGACCAGACATTCTCTGATAGATTAAAGACTACCACCATATATGTGAGCCAACTGGCCATCCCCATTTCTACATATGTAATGGAGGGGTCTACTTTCTAAATACATGGAATGAGCTACTGAGATGGATGTGAGGAAGCTTTCTTACTAATGACTTCTGCGAGTCATAGGAAAGGAGCTGTAATTTGTCTATTTCATCCCCATTCATTCACCTTAAGGAGAATTCTGCCTTGAAATTGAAGGTGACAAGAGATTAAAATGTTATATGTAAGGACCAAGATCCACTGAGTAGAAGCCTTTTGGAGAAAACAAAATAAAACCAAAAAGAATACAAAAATGGAAGTAGAAGAAAGGATTAATTATCAAAGCAATGCTCAAAGGAATTTCCCTGATGTAGAAGAAAATCATGGTTTCAGATTGAAGGGATCCAGCAAAAGAAGCTACAAAGAAGCTACAGGTAGACATGTCTTCTTGAAATTTTAGAGTACAGAAAATGTGTTGAGTACCTGAAGAGATTTCACAGAGGATAACAAATTCTCAACAAAATGAGAAGAATACTAACATCAGTATGGTAAGCAGGGTTTTGGCCCCCATCATGTCCCCTGATATTATGCCTGTGAGCATGCTACCATTACATGGGGGAAAAAAAAAAAAAGGACTTTGTGCATGGAATTAAGATTGCTAATCAGATGATCTTAAAATAGGTAGATTATCCTGGATTATCTAGGTGGACCCAATGTCATCACAGAACACAGAAGGGTTGGCCAAAAAGATAAGCAGAGGGAGATCAGAAAAATAGAAGGCACGAAAAATGGAAGGCATGGGTCTAGCAACCCACCGTTGTTACATTTTAAGATGAACAAAAGGGCCATGCTCCAGGAAATGCAGGTGGCCTCTTGAAGCTGAGAATCTCCAGTCAACAGTCGGCAAGACAACAGAGATCTCACCTTTACCACCACATGAAACTGAATCCTGTTACTATCCTTTATCAGCCTAGGTAATCAAGGCCAACACATTCATTTCAGACTCAGGGAACCCAAAGTAGAGAAACCAGTCAAACCAACCCAGACTTCTGACCAACAGAACTATGAGATAATAAAATAGGCGCCATTTTAAGCTGCTGTGTCTGTGACAATTTTTTTTTTTTTTTTTTTTACGGCAATCATAGAAAATGAATACAAATTTTTGGTACTAGAAGTGCAGTGCTGCTGTAACAAATGCCTAGAAATGTGGAAGTGGCTGTGGAACTGGGCAATGGGGGAAGATGGAATAATTTTGAGAAGCATGATAGAAAAAGTCCAGATTGCCTTGAATAGGATGTTAGGAGAATGTGGACAGGTGAATGCTCAGAAATAAGTGAGAAAGGTGTTTATGGAAATTTGAAACAAGATACATAGTATTAGAAAGCTTGGCAATATTGTGGCATGTAGTTATATGGAAAGCAGGGATAGAAAGTGTCAAAGTTGGCTCTATAGCTGAGGCGATTACCCAGCAGAGTGTTCATGGTATGACTCATTTTTTTTCTTGCTGCTTATTGTAAAATTCAAAAGGAGAAAGATAAATCAAGAGAACTGTTAAACATTAAGAATCCAAGGAAAATTTCGGCTTACCAAGATGGAAAAGATAAAAAATTCGCTATCAGGAAAGCATATTCTACAGAAAACAAAGCAAAACACTTAAGGGTATGGCTGTATAACCTTTCTAATACCTAAGAAAGTTTGAAAGGTCAGAGTATTAAGTTACAGACAAGGCTTCTGAGGAGATTAAAGACCCCTCAGTCATTTGAGCAGTAGCTAAAAATAGAGAATGGATTATCTAGGAAAGATCTGGAGAGGAGTTTCTTGTCTAATGGGGTAAATCCTTGTGACACAGACAAGATTCTCAGTTATTGAGAATTATATGTCAGCAAAAACACTGCCATCTTGGACTAAAAGGAATCAAGACAGATAAAATGAAGGAAGATTGTTGGACCCTCCAAATTCTCTGGCAGAAAACAAGCTAATGAAACTACTTAGCTGTACATATATATTAACTTTTAATGAAAAAGGAAGGATAAATTAGAGGGCAGAGTTCTGAGCCTAGAAGGTGGAGCTGAGACTCACAGAAGATATTTACCAGGCCCAGAAACCTAGTGGAGTTTGTAAAGCTGAATTATAAAATTAATTTAGACTCTAGGCCCCTTTTTCCATTCATTTCCTCCCTTTTTAAGCAGAGTATCCGCAACTATTAGCCCACACCTAACTCACCATTTTATGTTGGGTGCAGGTAACTTGCTTTCCAGTTTTACAGATGAAGAGAAACTTTATCCCAGGATGGATTATGCCCGGTCATATCCTTAGCTAATTTAGGTGATTTAGATAATGAGATTTGGGGATTTTGAACCTACGAGATTTAGGGGATATTTCTGTACTTTGAGTTGATGGTGTATTGGGTGGAGACTTTTGGAACCTTGAGATAGGTGAATGTGTTTTGCATGTGGCATGAATGTGATTCTTTGGGAATCAGAGAGTGGAGTACATAGACAGGATAATGTTCCCCTAAAAGATGCCCATGAGCTAATCCCCAGAACCTTTGAATGTATTACATAACAAAAGAGATTTTGCAGGTATGATTAAGATTATGGACCTTGAGATCAGGAGATTATTCTGGATTATCTAGGTGGGCCCAATCTAATCACATAGGCCCTGAAAAACACAGAAGGCAGAAAAGTCTGTCAGAAACACATAATATAAGAGGCAGGAAAGATATGGCAGGAGAGGTCAGGCTAGAAGAACGAGAAGACTTCCTGTGCCATTGCTGGCTTTGAAGATGTAGAAAGGGACCATGAGCCAAAGAGGGGACCATCAACCTCTAGAAGCTGAGAATAACCCTGGCTAACAGTATGCAAGGAACTCAGGACCTTAGTCTTGCAAGCACAAAGAACCAAATTCTGCCAAAAAACAATGAACTTAGAAGTGGATACTCCTCTAAGGGTTATAGGAAGAAATTCAGCCCTGACATCTTGATTTTGGCCCTGTGATCACAGAGCAGAAAAACCAGTCGACCATCTTAGATACTGACCTACAGAACTGTGAGTAAATAGTTGAGTATTGTTTTAAGCTGCTAAATTTGTGATAATTTTTTACCTCAGTAGGAAACAAATACAATCAGAATTTCGCCCACACCACCAGACACTAGGACACAATGAAGTAATATTGTCAGTTATTAGAATTAAAAGATTGTGAATGTAGGATGCTATACTCAAGCAAAATATCTTCTATATATAGAATAAAATTTATTTAATTTAAATATGTACACTCTTGAAAGTTACCTTCCACATATCCCATCTGAAAAATTATTTAAAGTTTTACTATAGTAGAACAAAAAAATCATCAAGAAAGAGGGTAATATAGAATCTCAATGTTGGCAATATATTAATGATAAATCATAAGATAATATCGATGCAACAAAAATAACCTGTTCATATTACAACATTGTAACTGGTATGATTAAGAAACTAGATAAGTTAGTGATATAGGGATGAAGGTATATTTTTTCTGATTACATGAAAATTAAAACAACTTCAGAAAAATGTACAAGGGAATCACAACTCAAATATATAGATAAATAAAATTTTCATAAATTTTATGAATTGATAAAGTATAAAAAGTGATCATCTATTTTGCCCAATATTTAAAATACTTTGATTAATATTACCATAATTAGATTAAGTGAACTCTAAAAATTTTATTTTTACTTTCCATTTTCAAATTTAACAGATAGAACAAAAACACATAGGAAAATGTAATGAGTTTTAGAACAACAGCAATGTCTAGCCAAATCTGGGGATTAATGGGGTAAGAGAAAACTACAATGACATGAAATTACTGCACTCTCTCAGTTGTAAATAATTAGCTGTGATCTAAAATCACTTATTAAGAAATAGATGCATGAATATATTTAGAGTTATAAAGGTAATCACTCCCAACATAAAAACAAACAACAAAAGACAAAACTAAAACCCATCAAAAGCTCATAGTAGATTATGTATCCCCTAATGACCTCAATTTAAACTTGATTAAGTCTTTAGGACCATTTTCAATTAAGGTCACCTTGTGAGGTACGAGGACTTAGATCTCTAACATATCTTGTTTGGGGGACTTGATTCAACCTTCAAATCACAAAAAAATGAAATATAAAACCTAGCAAAATGTACTTTATGTAAAAGAAGGAAGACAGGGTTTGAGAGGCAGAATGCTAGCATATTTTTGAGAAGAGTTACTACAAGGGTAATTAATTAGCTAGCACTGCTCTCAGTGAAATTCAAGGACATTTAGACCCTTTAAAATAAGGGAAGAAGAGTGAAAAGGTAATTTGGTTGGAAAGCAAGAAAACAACAATGAATTTAGATTTTTAAAAAATTATTGCAGAGCGACAAATTAAAAATCGTAAATTAGTTATTCATATATAGTATCAACCACGCAGAGGTTGGAAAAAGCAAAGTGGAGGATCAGCTTGAAGAATGCAGACATGAAGTCCAAGGTGGAGATCAAGAATATAAAAATGATGTGACAACTTGAAAACATATAAAACTCAGGTAAGAAACAATAAAAGAAATAATAGGAAATATCTTTCCTAAGTATACAAACACTCTTATTGGCAGATTAAGATGGTTGTCCCCATTCTGGCAAAATTAAGGAAATTGAATCAAATTGCAAACATTCTCGAATTTTGAGAATGGAGGAACTATTCTACAAGCTCCAAGGGGGAAAACATCATATTTGACCAAGAAGAAAAACACTGAGGTCACAGCTTTTCTTTCAAAGAGAAACACATGCAGCTGTATTTATTATGTGGGAATCTCTCTTCGGTGTGGCAGTTGGATGAAAAAAACAAGTGAGGTAAATTTGCTTCCCCAGAAGTGTGTTATTGGAACCTAGCAATTCTAACTGAGAGAGTAAAAGGATGAAGTCCTGTATGCCCACATACATGAAAAATCAGCAAAAATTTGCTTGTGGGTTGTGGGGTGGGAGAGTGGGGGGTGGAGGATGGAGGTGTGCAGCAAGAAACAGAGATTAATTATAATGCTATATTTCTGGTAGAGAACATACGTAATTTTGATGGCCACACTATTCCATAATCTTGTTCATGTTGTCGGCATGCTCTTGGTCTTTTATTTCATGAAATAGGCTTGAATTTTTCCAATATTCCTTCTACCACCTTTTGTTTTTGCTTTTTCACATAACTTAGCCCCAGACGGTTTCTGTCAATTGTAACCAAATAATCTCTGAATGAGATTGATATAGAGCAATATCCAAATATTTTTAATAATTACTGGAAAGGAAAACATAAAATGTTAGTAATTTGACAATAAATACACATGTAACATCTGATTATAGCCAAAAAAGGATGCGGGTAAGGAGTGAAGGAAGTAAAATTTTGTTAATTTCCTTATGAATTAGACAACTATCAGTTCAAATGTGTGTGATTTTTTTCAAAGATAAGTTTTAGGAGAATTAATAATAGCATACATTTAACAAATTATGAAAAAATATGCATTTCAATATGCTCACAAATGATAAAAAACAAATGATAAAAAACAAAAGGAATGTTAAATAAACATTTTTATACGTTTGGAAATGCTATTATCTGATGAAAACAAGACTAAGCACTACAGATCTGAAATAAATGTAAATGAATTAAACTCTCTTTTTCAATCATTGTGAAACTCTTAGCTGTAGAACACAGTACAGACAAAAGTATAAAATAAAGATAACAAGAAAAATTTAATATAATAGAGAAATATATCAGACAAATATGCTAGTATGTATAGAGATTACAACAGTACCAAACAAAAAATATTCAAAACCACAACTGGAACAAAAACAACAACAAAACATCACCAAAAACAAAATACAACAAAAAATAATACTTTATAAAAATAATGTCATATTTTCTTGATTAATAGTAAATGTCTAGTGAAAAATGTGAAGATTTATGAATTTTCTGTATCTACTGACATAATAGCCAAACGTATAAAGCAAAATTATTAGAAACAGTTGTAGAAACACATTTCTCAGTTATAGAGATTCTGAATAGGCAAAATTATAAATATAGACACTAGGTATTGTTAGCTAATGTTAACATTTGCAAATGCTACATATGTATGTGTATATATATATATAATGTTATATTTATACAAAGAAAACAATTAGGGAAAATTCACTTTTTAAGTCACATTCTTAAACTTAATGTAAATAAAACAACATTAGTAACAAAGTGTTTTCTAAAGTATATCAAACAATTGAAATTAAAAGAAAATAAAGCAACAAAACACTTTTAAGACATTTCGATATAAAAGGAAATATAAATTGCAGTTACAAAAAGTGTAAAATTATTGTATGTGAAAGCATAAAAGAATTAGACAAAGCTATTCTCAGATAGAAATTTAGAGCAATAAATGTTTTACCTATTAAAGAAGAAACAAATTTGAATGAGTAAAGTGCCACTCAATTCAACATATTTAGAAAATTTTTAAAAAATTAAACAAAAGATGAATTTAAAAAAAAATTAAACAAAAGGATTACCATAAATGAAGAAATCAGTACATGAACAAACAAAACAAGCATTGATATGTTCAAGAGCTGTAGCTTAGATAATGAAAATAAAAGTGAAAAAAAAAAAATCTTACAAGTCTGATCCAGGATTAAAAAAAGAAATAAAATAGAAATAAAATGTTAACGAGGAAGATGATGTAGAAAATTGTTTTAAAATGAGACAATATTATGTATAACTACATTAATAAATATAAAATTCTCAATAAAACAAGTTATTTTTAGAGAAATATAAATGCTTGAAATTGACACAAAACAACCTTGACAGATTAATAGCTGTGAAAGAAACTAAAATTATAAAAATTACTTAAAAGAAATTATATCCAGAAAGTTTTATAAATTACTAGCCATGTAAACTGTTCTAGAGTTTCCAAAACTCTATAATTATATATATGTGTGTATACATATTTATATATATTATATATACATATACATATCCATTTTATATATGTATAATCTTACTCGATAATATTCATGCAAAATATAAAATAAATACTATCAAATCAAATATAGAATAACAATGTAAAGTACAATCTCACATACTAAACATAATGTTATATTTAAAATCCAAATATTATATGCACATAGTGTGTATATTAGTCTGTATTAATAAAAAAAAAAGGGAACACAAACTCCAGCAGTTTTTTTTTCTTTTCTCACTCTAATAAATTCAGATTTGAAGTGATTTTCCTCCTTTATACTTAACCATTTTCTAAACTTTTGCATTCAGAAAAATATATTAAAGTTTATTACTAGTTGAAATAATTGAAAAATGAGTCATATATTCTTGGACTTAAAGATTTTAAAAGGTAAATTGTTGAAATAATGAAGAATTATATTTAAATAATATTGTGTGTTTATTCTAAGGATTTCCTGAGAATATTTGACTTTCCTGTACTTAAAGAATATTTATAATGACCATACTGGAATAATTGTGTTGAGCGGTGAAAAATAAGGTGTTTCTGTGAGTGGGTGAGGCTAATTGAAAACAGAAAAAGAATTTAAATTAGATGTTTTTCAAAGCCTTTCCTAACTTATAATAGGAACAATTAATATTATGTGAGATTTTACTATCTGCCAGACACTGTTCTAAACAGTTTGTGTGTATTATTTAATCCTCGAAAAACTCCATGAGGTTAGTACTATAAAATGGAATATTAATTGCTATGATTATTATTATTCAGTGTTAAATGGCAGGTAATGATTCATTGGCTATTGTAAATAGGACATTTTGTAAGCAAAACCTATCAGAACAATATTTCATTAACTGAAAATTTGTTTTTTCCTTTCCTAACCCTAATCACTTATATATTTGTGCAATATTTGTGCAATAAGATTATTGTTTAAGAAATTATTTATTTTCATTTGGAAATTTGTTCTTTTAGTGCCCTTGAATGATGAGGAATAGTTAGCTTCTATGGGTAGCCTTCCCCAGGAAGCATGTCTGTGTGCAAATGGTTTACTGTCCAGCTTTTGCTCTCCTGGACAGCTATTGGACATTTTCTGATTAACCTAAAGGAAAGAATTTGATTATTGGAGGGGCCGAGAAACCTTGGGTAAGGCTGCTCTCAGAGGGCAAGGCTGCTCTCAGAGGGCAAGGCTGCTCTCAGAGGGTAAGGCTGCTCTCTTCTGGGTAGACACTGAGGCAGGATACTTATAGGCAGCATTCCCAGCTGGAAGGACAAGTGTCCGTGTCCTGGAGTGGGGGAGTTTCTGGGTGACAAACCCCATCGTCTACCACATAAGGCAAGAAACATTGAACTTACGAGGCTATATATCCTTGTTTATTCAGACATCTGTCAGAGTTCAAGAAAGAGCAGAATGATGTAAAGAAAAGAGCAGTAACATTTTCTAGGCAAACTGAAAAGAGCGTTTTTAGGCATAAATTCTAAAGGATATAAGAAAGGATAGGAGACAATAACCAAATACCTCTTAGAAAGTAGAAGGAAAGTTGATGCATGCCAAGGGTTTGCTGGTTAGAAGCAGCAGAGAGGAAACCAAGAATCAACCAGATTTGCATCTGAGACTTTCTCAAGACACAGGAATTGACAACATAAGATACTTGGAGGAGGAGACAAGAAAAGAATTGGATTACAAATCTGTTTACGAAGCAGGTTGCTCTCCATAGCCCATGCCTTCTTCCCCAACCTAGCAATTTCCCCATTCTCACCCCAGAGAAAAGACTTGCAGTATTTGTCTGTAGGAGGGAATCTTTTTTTCTTTTTTTTTGGAGATGGTTGGAGAAGGTGGTTGGATTGGGTGACACCAGGAGAAGTTAGGCAGGGGGACCAAAACGGGGATTAAGTGAATTCATACACACTGAAGGTTGAGACTCCCACCTCCCCAATCCCAGCACCTTCTCTCATTTAGTTCTCAAAAAATTGGCTGTCCAGCTTTTGCTCTCCTGGACAGCTATTGGACATTTTCTGATTAACCTAAAGGAAAGAATTTGAAAGGTTTCTCTACCTAAATAGTTCAGGTAGGTCATCCTCCAGTGCAACTCATAGCCCATAATCCTTCATAGCTGCCTAGATTCCAATACTTTTTAATGTGAGCAGACAATCAAGAATGTACAGGTTTCCATGTAAAAAATAAGAGAGAAACAAAGAAGAAAAAGCGACTTGGAGAAAACAGAGCCCATGCAGGGAGGAAATAAAACATTACAAATAAAAGTACTGCGAATATCTGAGAGCAATTAAAGAATATGTTGCAACTATGAAACGAGAACAGTCACTTCAAAAAAAAAAAAAACAGTACATAAAAGAGCTTTTGGAAATTAAAATGTGGGGAAAAAAAAGGAAACAAAAAATTATTACATGCTAAAGCCCACCAAATCCTCCAGAAAGCGTGTACTAAAGAGATTAAATGACATAAAATTGGAGAAATGAGATAAGAAAATTAAAGGACAGGCCTCAGAGGTCCAACAACAAATATGGGACTGATGCCCAAATAAATTTGAAGAATAAGAACTGCTAAACCAGGATTCCACACTCAGCCAAACAATGAAATATGCAGTAAAATAAACACATTTTTAGGCATACAGCATCTCAGAAACTTACTGCCATGAGCTTTTCCTTATGAAGATACTAGATGTCATGGTACACAAACATGAGAAAGCAGGCCCAGGATACAAGAGATAGGAAATCCGCAGAAGAGCGGCAGTAAGGATCCCCAAGAGGATGGATCGTTTGGGTTTTCAGGCTGGTAGCTATGCACCAGGCGTAAAAGCAACCATTCCAGATGGTAAAAAGCTCCATGTGACATTTCTTCCAGGAAGATAAAACTGATAGAATATCTGACTCAATTGAAACAATTGGCATAGTATTTGGGATTGAATTAGTAAGTACATAGAAAAGTATAAGATAATTATTAACTCTAGGAAGAACAGAGTAGTTTAAGAATGGTAATCCAAAGGTATTACTTGGCTGAGTTAAGAATTGTTTTTTACAGGATTCTAATAAAGCAAACACTGAATATCGAACTGACTACCATGGCGGAATGTGGGGTGGGGTGGGGAGAGGATCATATGATCTGGAGGAATGAGGAGAATGAGTGTTTTACCCTCACATGTCCTAGTGGGAAGTCTATAGCTAATGATACAAAATGAAAAATCAAGAAAAGCACAAAACAGATTATTTACAAAAATGAAGCTAAACACAGAAACAGCTAAGAGAGGTGCAATTATTTGCATCTAAAAAGGAAGAATTCGGGGTGGGGGAGGCAGTAGAATTTTTTTTCTTTTTTGTAAACTATCTTGTGGAATATGTGCTTGTTAATATGTATGCATGCATAACTCTGAATACAAACTCTTATTAAAAAAGATGGGCAGAGAAAATAGAAAGAGTATTAATTTTGTCAGTGAAAAAAAATACATATATTGGCCTTATCCTTTCTGAAATGACTTTAGTTACATATCAGCAAGCTAGCTTCTCAGCAATCTTGGGAGAGCTTCTTATTTGGATGACATCGTTAAACATATTCTGACTATTAACATTCTGAAATGTTTACCTAAATGGTCTTTAGATTTCTATTCATATAATATTAACTATAAACTTTCATCTTTGTACAATATAATTTTGGAAAACTCATACTTCAGTAAATGATTAGTCTACCAGTGAGGTATCTTATTTGATAAAAGAAAATATCATACAATAAAATTGTCACAGCTGCAGACCTCATTAATTCAGTTTTTTTTCCATATTCTATCTAGGCGAAGGTGAAGTTTACCTTTGAATGCCTAAGAAGAAATGAATATTGTAAGCATCATTATAAGGATATCTTGGTCATTTCTTTAAAAGAAACTGAAGATTGCAGCGTATATTATTTAATAGATTTTTAATTAAATAATATATTGAGTTTATTCCTGTAATAAATGCTCATAAAGAATCTGTTTTGTTCGGGTACTCTGCTACATATTGGGCATGCAAAGCTGAAAATAATAAAGTTAGTTTTTGCTTTTAAGTTGACAGATGAGTAAAGAAATTTACATGGAAATGGGCAATTGTTATTAAAAGGAAAAAGTAATTGCTCTATTGAAGTTACATGAAATGCACCAGCAGCCCAGGCATGTGAGTATAGGCTGCACACAGGGAATTTCCTGTGAGTTGAACTTGAAGGATAAAGGAGAGAAGTATATGAGTTGCTGGAGAATATTCCAAGAAAGAAAAGCAGCTTAGGCAGTGGTAGAGATGTGGGTCAAAGTATCACATGTCATGAGAAAAGCCAGTAGTTCAAGATGGCTGGAGCATTGAACAATGAGTCTGGAAAGAGAGGAAAAGATATTTTAGAATTTATTATTTAGGTGGAGGCATGAGGCACTATTAATAACTATTATTATTAACAGTAGCCAAATTTTTAAGTTATATTTTTGTGCGAGGCACCGAGCCAAGCACTTTACATACAAAATCTAATTTAATGCTTACAACTACTCTACCCTTATTTTTCAATTTTTCAAGCTTGAGTATGACATAATAAAATTATGTAGAAACTTCATTTTAATGCTTGTGAGAAAATGTTTCAGTCCAGTGGAAAAAAAAATAAGATACAAAATGGCTTATGCAATTACATAAAAACATTATATGTAATAGAGCAAGAAACAAGGATGGAAAGATAACAGCCGTTGTTTTATTCTTTTTGCCACTTTGAAAGTTTCCAAAATATTCATTTATCGATTTTAAAATAAAAACAATGTATATTGTTCAGAGGAGGGAATGAAAAAAAAGAGAGTAAGAGGGAGCGAACAAGGGAGTGACATAGATATTTACTGAAAGGCACTGCTGAAGGATAGATAGACTGGAAGGGCAGAAGACCAAGAACAAAGAGACTCCTCCTGCAGTGATCCAGGTGAAATATACTAGGCACATTTACTATATTATTTATCTCATTTAAACCACAAATGGTCTCATTATGCAGTCATCGATAGAATGGAAGAACGAGAGAAATATTTAGAAAATAAGAGGAAATGGTCACCCATTGGATGTGTAAATGGTTATGCCCATTCGCCATGAGATTTGGGAGAAGTGATTAGCAAGCATGGTTCCTATAAATGTGCTATTTTGATTTTGATTGGCTGATTACTTCACTTAGCATAACAAGTTGATGTTACCTTATACATTGCATTAATCAATCACATTCTTGTTAAAGAAAAAGGATGGTTGCATGTCCTTAGTCACCAAGTCGATCCAGAGCCTGAGGTTCTGATTTTGACTTAATGATCTCTTTTATTCTATACTCACCACAACCCAGAACTTTCATGGTATGACCAGCAGGAATATAAAAAGAACACAGTGAGGACCTTAAAAGTACTGGTCTGAGGGCATGGTTGACTATTACCTGGACTGCACTGACTTTCCTTTCCTTTACAAAATGTTGACTTGCTTGTAAGATTTTTGTGGATCAGAACGTTAAAGTAACAGCTTCGCTCTACTATGAGCTCCTTCCTCCAGGTCTTCCTTTCCTTTTAACTGTCCACTTTCTTCATCCTGCAGGGCTCTCCGAGACCTTTCTAACCAATGATGAACCAGAATGCTGTGATGTCAGGAGACAGGAGCAATCAAACAACCCATCCAGAGGGACGGTGGAAAAAAGCGGATCCTGTCACAGGACGTCGCTCACAGTTTCATCAGCAACAAGACTGTGCAACAGCAGACTCAAACTGTGTGTTCTCGTACTGATTCTCCTACATACAGTTCTCACAGCCTCGGCCGCACAGAACGCCACGGCGCTGGGCTTTGGAGGCATCAACACGCTGGAGGAAAGCTCGACCAATGAGGAATAACAGCAGAAGGACAAAGCGTCACGAGAGCAGCATTCAGCCCACCATGAAAACGCAACTGCTGTCAGATGTAACAGAGACTGGGTGCTTTTACCCTCCAATCACTTCTTGCAAGGCCTTTAGGGTAACATTTAAAAAGATGGGCCTGAATCCAAACAAGGACACAGACACAGCTTTTTATTGACTAAAAGGCTGTAAAGTGACTTCGATTTCTCACACCATTTTATACACTGTGTTTTAATGTTTGGAGGTTTTATTTGCTTTGGTTTTGATTTGGGTTGATTTGTTTGTTTATTTTTTGCACTTGTTAATACAGGATTTATTTTGGGGGATGGTTTCTCAGAGGTAAACTAAGTCTTTTCACTGTCTTTCTCTCTCTATATATATATATTTCTAGTCATTGTGTGTGTTCATCAGATAGTTCTGTCTCTATGTCCTGTCAGTTTCTATTAGAGGAATGATTGCTATGACCTCATGGTATAGCAAAAAACAACAATAAAAAAATCATAAAAAAGAAAAAAAGACAAAAAAAAGTAAACAACAAAAAATAAAAATAAAAAATTCCCTAACTCTCCCTCCTAAGGAACGCCTTTTCCTGCCTTTCCTCCCCTTGCCCTCTCCTCTCCCCTAAGCAGACAACATCCGCTTGCTTCTGTCTGTATGGCCACAGCGAACGGGCGTCCAAGCTCTGGTGGGCCTCTGAGTCGCTGTTGCACAAACCCGCAACAGAGCAGACAAAGGGGTTCTTTTTTAGCTGAACAAACAATTGTTCCCCATAATAGGTGGAATCAGACAGTTAACACATTTTTATGTTGAAAACAAATAAAAACAAAACTACTATGAATTATGTTGCACCAGCTCCCATTCCCTAAGGCCCAGGCCTTCTTCGCTGGTTGGGTGGCTCCAAGTTGCCTCCTACGATCAGGATGTGAAGAGGCAGGAAGTCCTTCCTTGACGGTGGGCTTTCATTGAGATGTCAGTTCTGTTGCAGTAACATACGAGCCCATTTTGGCCCTTGTGATGGGAACAAAGAGATGACACAAATCTGAACTTCTTTGTCCTCCTTTATTGTTGTGAAGGAGATAGTAGAGATGCTCAAACACCTACAGTATACAGAATATACACAGTTTTACTCCAGTATTCCCCATCATACATTTTGATTATTCCAGATATAAAATGTATGCAATTCTGCATTATCGCAAAAGATTAAAAAAAAATAGATTAGCCATTTTCAAGTGCAAAAACTTTATCATTCTAACATGCTGTAGATAGTTGAAAAAAAAGAGGAGAAATCTGGTTGCTCTGTTTGTATTTTTTTCTTTTTGTGGGAACATTTCACCCGCTGAGTGTCTATGAATTTGCTTTCTAAAAAAAGGCTTTTATGAGTTTACAGTAGAATCAGTGGAAGGAAGAGTTAATAAGGGCTGTTTTTAAAAAAAAACAAACAAACAAAACAGATAATTAAAAAAAAAAAAAAACACTTTACATTCCTTCCTATTCTCTAACTACACTCGGGAAGTGCACTTCAGATATGTTTGCTGTGTAGCTGGGAGATGAAGGAAAACCATGGAAAAGGTCCTCTTAGCGAACAAATTTAGTTATTAACTTTATAGCTATGAAATTCCCCCAGGCATTTGTTTTCGTTCAAACAAACTTTAATCTCTGCATTATACTTAACCCTGCGACATGCGTACAGTATGCATATTTTGTTTTGAATAAAAAATGTTTTGTTCCAGTCTGTTAAGAATATTCAAAAATAATAAAGGTATTGCTTAATAAAATTGCTAGAATTGTTTAGCAGTACATGCACAAATATTTTACTAGATTCTTTGTTTTAACAGTGTTTTGTTGAGACTGAAAATCCTAAACTAGTTAGTCTCATAATGCTAAAAAAAAAAAAAAAATCCACCAAAAACGCAAAATTCTCCAGTTTTTGTTCCTTTAAAAAATATTTTTTTTCATGTAAATGCAAACAAATGCACCATGAACATACACTTATACACAGAGATATAAAGGAGCTTTAATTTACAGAAATATGGTGCTATTTCTGGGGACACAAGTGGGTGAGGACTGGCGGGGGTGGCACTGAATTATTGTAAGTGATAAACACTTGTAGAAATGAACATTTAAAAGCCCTAACTAGTGGTGGAATGTAGATTTCAGTGGACTTGAGGGGATGAGAAAAGTAAAGGGGCAATGAGATGAGGGGACAGTCGATGACTTATGAAGAAGAACTTACTAGGCAAGCTCTTCTGCAACTGACCTCATAACAACTTTAAGTCATATGGCCAGAAATAACTTTATGAACTTTATCTACCCTGCTGCTCAAAGGCCACTCCACAGTTTGTTTATTCAATGTTCTTTATGCTTCTGTTTGTGCCAGAGCCATTTTCATTCTTTCAGGGAAATGACACATCAATACAGATGCAAGTGCCGCCCATTCTTATGACAAGACAGTGGGCAAGCAATGAAAAATAGTATTCCTTAACAAAGAGGGGTTTATTTTCTCTTAATATCTCTTGAAACTGGTTAAAATCCTTTTCCAATATAAGGGGATTGGAAGTTTCTGCTTGACCTTGTTTAGCTTTACTTTGGGGAGGATAGTAGCCGAAAGAGAAAAAACAATAACCACCATTACTTTACATGAATGAGAGTAATGTCCAAAAGACCATTTCAAGAGCTGAGAGGAACAATGCAGTATTAATTGTAAATATAAAACTATAACTTAGGTGAGGAAGAGATGGTAGGGAGAGGAGAGGAATGAGTTCTTTCTCTCAGACAAGTCAGCCAGCACTGGAATAGTCTGTAATTCTGGGAGGATTTTTTTCTTGCCATATAAGATTTATTATTTTTATGTGAGAATAGCCTTTGTGCCTAGCATTTATTATCAAAAATATGTAACCACTTACTTATGTTTCCGCTGACACAGTGAACTAAAGCAGCTTTTCCTTGGGTAAGTGAACGGATCCAAATAAGACAATGACTCCTTTACAAAGTCAAGGAACAGCCACTGTAGATGCAAATCTCATGACTCTCACTGATCATTTGTAGCCGTTTTTTTTTTGCTTGATAACATGCTTGAAGTTATACAGATATTAATTCTGACCAAAAAAAATTAACACCGTGCCCCTTTGTAATCATCTTGTTCCATATTTCCCACAGCAGATAACCATTGCATGCTGGATAATGAATTACTATATTAAAATAATGATTTTTGAAAGCAAGTTAAAAACCAAGAAAAAATATTTTTTCGCAAATGTATGGAACAGGTTTCCCCATGTTTATTATTGTATTTTTTTTTTTTTTTACAATAGAGACATTCCAGTATGTGGAATATATTGATACTGCAAAACCAAATGTCAAATAACATAAGTGGAATTACAGTTGGCCCTCTGTATCATGAGTTTCACATCACAGATTCATATATCATATATAAACATATTACATGTAGCTTATCAGTAAAACTGTAATGACAAAATTATTCAAGACATAACACACACATAACATTATGATGAATGATTTCTATTTTTTGCTAAAATTTGAGCAGCATGCTCATTTAAAAACTATACCTTTGATGTGAAAAACAGACTCTCACACTCTCCATTAATAAAGGAATAACAACATTGAAATAAACAGAATCTTGTCCATCTTCCAAGTATTGATGGTATATAGAAAAAAATAAAAATGGCATGAAGACTGTGGGTGATGGTGAATAACAAGCCTTTTAGTGAGAAGAAGGAAAAAAACTGAGTGGTGCTTAAAGCAATATCTCCATGACATTTATAAGAACGATAAAACTGCTTCGAATTCTAGAAATTCCCTAAATAATAGTAAAATGTATAGATAAACCTCTTTGCCTTGGAATAAAACTTAAGGCATGAAGCAAAATATGAAGTATGTTCTTTACTCTTAGATACTTCAGGGTTATGTTCACCTGACACAAGGCATTCAGATTAAAGTTAAAATTGATAAATCTCCTGGCTGTTTTATGCAAGGCCACCTAGGTAGGTAGTGCAAAGGTGAAGCTCAAACCACATCTGATTGCAAATTGCAAACACTGGCTCTGGAGCACAGATGGGATCCTTAGGTCTCAAACATACCCTAGGAATAGAATTTATTTTCTCCAAATTCTCAGATACTTATCACTAACTTTTACATTAAAAAAAATAAAATAAAATTATAAAAGGAGCTATCTCATGTCTTAGGACACTTTTGCACACATTTAAATATAAAGGTTTCAGTGTTTTGCTGAACTTCTTTCTATTTTATGTCAATTTATTTTTTTATTCTCTGCTGTATCTATATATGCCATGAAAAAATGGAGAAGCACAGGTAAAGTAATCATTTCTGCCAGTATTATCAACCTGTTAAGAAGACCAGTGGACCACTGCTACAGACTGAAGGCAACTTGAAGGACTTGGAATAGTCATGCTGCCATCTTGGCTCACAAGCTCACCATCTACCTTCATAATGACTCTAGATAAACTATGTGTTGAGTTAGTGATATAATCATGGCTATTGCTAAGGCACTTGCCAAAGATTTCAGTATTTAGAAACACCAGAAATCATATTGCTATTTTTCTCTTCTCCTTAATCTAAAGTATATGCAAATGTTACCAGTAAATGAAATCTAATAGGAGCAAAGTTAGTTTCTAAACCTTTAAATAGTTATTTGGTTTTGATGAAAATCTTGGTGAAATATTTGCTACAGCTCTACACAAAAGTCAAGTTGAGCCAAAGAGTTTTGATTTAATGCAATTTTTTCTAAAATGTGATACACTAAAATAAGTTTTTGAATATGCAAAACATACAGCATGATGAATAAATAAAATATATGTAAATGTTCTCAGATATTTTTATCATAATTAGAGTCTAAAGTTTGGTAGTTTTCTTTTTATTGCAGATTTTCTTTCCCCATAAGACAACATACCTTTTTATTTAATTCATGTGGTTTTTCAGAAGCAGTCTTTTTATAGCTTTCTAGATCTCTTCAAATTTCATGTGGAACTTTGCAGAGTCACACTTACATTCAGTAAAACACTTGAAATTAAAATCTCTTGACTCATCTTTAAGTCCAATGTGTATCAAACAAAAAA